>NC_056738.1:43295804-43595804 GCF_019279795.1 Protopterus annectens
TGCAGGAATTTGCCATGAACTTGTGTTATTATTAATTTGAGCAGACACAAGGCCTTTCTGTGCAACTTCTCGGACAACTAAAAAAGCCATTTAGAGTGAGATTTTTGTCCTTTCCTTTTTCCTTCTGCAGAACTGAGCTCCTTTTTAACATGCCAAAAAGCCCACTGATTCAATTTTCACTTACATACATGAAGAATATCTTATTCCTCTGCACCATGTCTAGGCTAGCTTTCAATCAGTGATTTTACATTTCTTATTGTTTTTACCACTTCTGTTTCCCCAAGCCTTTCTGCACTCTGATATATCCACTTACAACTACAGGAAGCTAAGTTTTTAACATTCACATGCATCTACTTTTATTTTCCTGTTGATGTTGTCCCTAGAAGGAAACAAGGCCATTATGGCCTTAATTAAACATGCTCCCGTTTATACTAGCTCATATTTCTTCTGACTCCCACAGATAACATCTCTCTGCTAGGTTATACCAGAGGACTTGCTCAGCTATCCTATGAATGCCTTTACATATGGATGGTTTTGTAGCCAGGGTTATGGTAATATAAATCGTACAGCAGACCTACATGTGATATGTCACTATTTCATCTGTGACCAAGTCTCGGTGAGTGCAGGTTCTTGTTTCTGGAAATAATGAATCCATTGCAATTCAAAGTGAATTATTTGTTGCTTTCTTTTCTAAACTGAATAGAAGAAATTCACAATGCAGGCAAACTCTGATCTTTCCAAGCCATTTGAAAAAGGAAGGAAATATTAACAGAATGTTATAAAAAGAAAACCATAGACCAGCTTTAGTAAAAGGAATACAGCTTCACCAGTTCTCCAGAACAGACATTAGACCAGCATAAATGTTGTCCACATACTTAAATCAGAAAAGAATGCTAGGACATCCTATGATGGTCACTACACATAGTGACATGCTTCTCAGCTGCTCCACAGGTACAGTGATTAACCATAAATATTTCAAGTTACGGAGAGTGAAGTTATTTAGTAGAGGAGTAGAAGATGATTTTTACATAATTTCACCCAGGAGAAAAACTGCAGAGACGGAAAGCAAGCAGGTAGAGAAATTTGCTACGCTGACAGAAAGGGAAACAAAGATGGTGTGGTGACTAGCAGGGACCTACACCTCCACCCTCTAGGAAAATGGAATGGACATGCATAAAGTGATGATGGTGGATACTCACTTGCCAGACAAAAAGGGGGACATTCTGATGAGAAATTAGGGGAGTTAGTTCACTGATGGTGGACTATACTACTGAAGTAAAGCCGTGTGAATCACAGATGGTAGATGCCATGAATATGAATTTGGATACCACACAGAGACTGAAAATGGAAAATATGGACTTTGCTGCAAAAGTACAGTTGTTTAAGTAAACTTATCATAACAGTAGATGTTTGAATGATACTACTGCAGCAGCCTTAGCTATATGGGTTGCACCCTGTCAAGGATATAACTGTCCAGCTTCCAAAGCTAGAGGGCACCTTCCAAGCACCCAAATCATCAGTTAGCTCGAGTCAAGCTGACTAAAACGACAGGTTTCGGCACCAAGTCCTTCAGAGCTTTTATGCCAACATAGAGGAAGAGGCTGAGCTCAGAAAGGACAATCCTACAAAAAAAAAAAAAAATAATAAAGAAATATATATATATATATATATATATACACACACACACACACACATATATATATAAAGAATTTACACCCTGGCATTAACACACCAAAACCATGGGGGAGGGAGGGAGGGAGCACCTACTGCAGCAGTGATCATTCGAACGTCTACTGTTATGGTAAGGTTACTTTCACAACTGTACTATGTTCATTATATTTATCATTGCTGCAGTAGCCTTAGCTATATGGGTCTATTACCCCAGCTTATTACATTTGGTAGATGGAAGGAGAAGGGTCCAAGAGCCCTTGGAGAATAGTCCTAGCAAATCCTGATCTATAGCTACAGAAGGAATCAAGCTTACAGTGATTTGTAAAAGTATGTATAGAGGACAGGTGCCTAAAGGGAATTAAGACCCTATCATGTCAACTGATACACCCCACCCCAGTCAACATCAAACACCCCCTGATCTTGGGTACGTAGATCCATTCTGTAAGGAAAGATGTGGCAATTGTTCCTGGACATTTCCAAAAGAAGGCAAAACCAATGCTGCCAGGGTAGAAGGGAGTGAGAAGTGAGCCCACAGAAAGAAAATACAGTTGTGTATACTTACCATAAATGTAGATGTTAGAGTGTATTCACTGTTGCAGTCATCACACACGGGTTATCCTGCCAGGGATAGCCTTCAGTCGGCCTGAATACCAGAGGCTTAGTATTTCTGCGTCAGTTGCTGTCACTCCAGGACTGATGTCAGATCGTCAGTGGTAACAGGCAGCCGACACCATTGCATTAGTTTTTCTTGCCCCAAATGTCAGGAGCCCCCAAAAGGGAGCTAAGTTATGGTGGAGTAACAACACCAGTAGAAAGTAAATATCAATAGCCCTGTAAGGGTGAGGAAGAGAGAGATGGAAAGAGACAAGGGGGCTGGAGGGTGGGAAACGAAGACTGCAACAGTGAATACACTCAACATCTACATTTATGGTAAGTGTACACAACTGTACTATGCTCTTCGTATTTCACTGTTGCAGTCATCACACTTGGGTTGATTCCCAAAGCTGAGGATCGGGTGGAGGCAGTCAAGAAGAGTTGGGGCTAGCTAGAATGCCCTGCAGGACTGCAGTTGCAAAGCCTGCCCTGGATTTTGAAAAGATAGGCAGGTGGTAATGCTTGGTGAATGTATGAACAGAACTCCATGGTGCAGCTTCCAGGATGTCCCTGGTAGGGACCCCTCTGAGAAAGGCTGTAGAGGCTGAAGTTGCCCTAGTAGAATGTGTTCTGACCCCCTGTGGGGGTGGTTTCCCATGGTGCTTGTAACAAAAATGGATGCAGTGTGCTATCCATTTGGAGATGGTTTGTTTTGATATGGCTTTGCCCTCAGTCTCTGGTGCAAAGCTGACTAGTAACTGGTCAGATTTCCTAAAGGGCTTAGTCCTGTCCAGGTACAATCTGAGCTGTTTGTGCACACCTAAAGAGTGCACAATCCTTTCCCCCTTATTTTGAGGTTTAGGGAAAAAGGTGGGCAAATGAATAGATTGGTTGAGAGTCACACTGGACACCACCTTAGGCATGAAAGTTGGGTTAGACCTGACGGAGACCCTGTCAGCATGAAAAATTATGAAAGGTTCCACAGCCATAAGTGCTTGTAACTCAGACACTCTTCTAGCTGAAGCAATGGCCAGAAGCAAGGCTGTTTTCCAAGAGAGGAATTTTAACTCTGCTGAAGCTGCAGGCTCAATGGGGGGGGATCTTTTCCAACACAAAGTTGAGGTCCCAAGGAGGAGTAGGGGCTCTCCTTGGTGCCCTTAAGTTGTTAGCCCCTTTCAGGAATTGTTTGATGAGAGGGTGTGAGAAGAGAGGTAGCTCAGTTTTGTAATGTGCAGAGATGGCAGAGGCATGAATTTTAATGGAAGAGAAGGATAGGCCCCTGTGGAGTTCTGCTGTTAGGTAATCCAGGATGAGAGGTAAGGAGGGCTGTGCTGGGTCAGCTCCTTTAGTCTGGATCCAAGAACAATACCTTTTCCATTTGTCAGCATAGGATTTTCTAGTACTGGGTTGTCTGGCTTCATGTATGACATTCAGGACTTGTTTGCTTAGGATGGTCACTGGAGGAGAAGTCAAGGAATAAGCCAGGCTGCTAGATTCAGTGTCTGCAACTGTGGATGCAAGAACTCTCCCTCCTGCTGAGTTAGGAGAGTTGGAATCTGGGGTAGGTGCCATGGAAGCAACAGGGACAGATTGCGCAGTAGTGGGTACCAGTGTTGGCGTGGCCAGTCTGGGGCAATCAGGATTGCCCTTGGTCTTTCCTCTCTTATTTTGAGTAATACTCTGGTCAGAAGTGGTAGAGGAGGAAACGCATAGACTGAGAGGTTTGCCCACTGGAAGGATACGGCATCCACTTTCCAGGCCTTGCTGTGAGGTTTCCTGGTGCAGAATTTGTTGAGCTGGTGGTTGTAGGGGGAGGCAAATGGGTCCACCTTCGGGGGGACCCCATTTTTGGGTCACAAGGTTGAAGGTGTGGTTTAATTGCCACTCGTGTGGGTCTAGGAGATTTCTGCTTAAGTTTCGGTTGCTTGGCAGGAATTGAGCTTACAGATGAATATGCATGGCTGAGCCCGTGTTCCAAAGGGTCATGGGTAGCCTACACAGAGGGTAGGAGTGGGTTCATCCCTGCTTGTTGATGCACCACATTACTGTGGTGTTGTCGGTTTTGATAACTAGAGGCCTCGGAGAGAGCAGGGGACTGAAAGCTGTCAGTGTGTGCTGAACCGCTAGCATCTCCTTTTGGTTGATGTGCAGATTAATTTGGTCTGGGCTCCAATGGCCCGGAATACACCTGCAGTCCAGGTGAGCACCCCAGGTATAGTCTGATGCATCTATGGTTAGGGTCTGGGCGGCATGGGGTTGTGGAAAGGAAAGTCCCTTGTTGTGGTTGCATGCAGCTGCCCACTAAAGAAAATCTTTCCTTAGACAGGGTATCACAGGTGTAATAGTTTCAGGTCCTGTGAATGTTGACACCAAAGGCTTTTTAAGTACCACTGAAGTTTCCTCATATGCAGTCTGGCATATGGAATTAGTAGAATGCAGGAGGCCATGAACCCTAGAGCTTGCAGGATTTTCCTTACGGATAACTGGGTTCTGGTGGCCTGTTGAGAGAGGTAGCCTGTCAAATAGGCTTGTTTTTCTGGAGTTAGAAATGCCATCTGGGATGTTGTGTCCAAGCTTGCTCCCAGGAATACAATTTTTTTGACTGGGGGACAAGCTTGGATTTCTTCTCGTTGATAATGTACCCCCCAGTGAGGTTAGTAGGCCCTTTACAAATTTCAGGTGCTGTAACAGCTTTTCCTGCCTGCCTGTATCAGGCAGTCATCCAAGTAAGGGTAACATTTGAATATTTCTTTGTCTGCAATAAGCAATGGCTGGAGCCAGGGCATTTTGTGGATAAGCCAAAGGGAAGTGCAGAGAACTGATAATGCATAGATCCTGCCCTGAAATGTAGACATTTCCTGGAAAAATCTCTGATTGCATAGGCCTCTTTGAGGTCTAGAGTGGTTAACCAGGCATCTTTGGACAGCATAGGGAGAAGCTGCTGCAGTGTGAGCATTTTGAATTTTGGTACCACCAGGAAGGTGTTTCGAATAGACAGATCTAAGATTGGGCACCAGGTGCCCTCTTTTCTGGGTACTAGAAAAAGTCTGGAATAGAACCCTTGGCCTATCTGATCTGCAGGGACAGGCTGAATTGCCCTCATGGAGAGCAGGGAATGAACTTGGTTTTGTGCCTCTGCCCACTGGTTTGGAGGAAGATCTGGGAATCCCTTTGGGGTTGGCAAGGTGTGGAAATAAATTTTTTACCCCTGGGACACTATGTTGACGACCCATCGGTCGCTGCTGATGGAGGCCCAATTTTCTGCAAGGGAGTGGCATGGACAGATGAGCAGAGGTGAGAGAAGGAGTCATTGGGAATTCTTTCCATAAGGGGATGATTGGCACTCCCTGGTTTAGAAGTGGAGGCACTCCATTGTTTAGATCTCTGCATACCCTGAGACTGCTGTCTGGGGGGTCTGTTACCCCTAGGTCTTGTCTGAAGTGGCCTTGAGGGGGCAGGAAAGGACCAATGTTTTGAGGGACAATGTCTACTGAATCTTGGAGGCTGAACTTGCAAAAAGTCTTTAACTATCTGTATAGCTTTAGCTTTTTCTTCCACCTTTTTTAAAACCTCTTCTGCTTTGGTGCCAAACAGATTGTCTTTGTTAAGAGATGCATCCAATAATTTTGATTTGACATGATCTGGCAAGGTCTGTTCCTTAAGCCAAGCATGCCTTCAAAGTACAAAATCTGTGACTGCTGCCCTGCAGGATGCTTCTAGGGTATCAAACCCACATTGCAGGGTATGCTTACTGATTTGGCTTGTAGAATGCATAAGTTCCTGTAAGTCTTTATTTTCTGCACAGTCAGAGAAGGTAGATCATTTTTGTTTAATGAGTTCCATGGTATGTTGCTGGTATTTCAGCATGTGGAACTGACAATTTAATGCTTTAATGGCAAGAGTTGCAGAAGTATATACTTTTTTACCCCCATCTGTCTAAGACTCAAGAATCCCTGTCTGAGGGGGTTGGATTCTTAGCTGTAGTTGCTTTTATTCCTTTAGGCCCTTGGGAGATGACCTCTGGGTCAGCAGTAGGATTCTTGAAAAGACATGTGCGAGAGTCAGGGACTCTAACACCAGTCAGATTTCCTGGGAGCAGGAAGTAAAGTATCTGGGGTTAGACTGGATTCCATAAAAAACATCATCCACAACATCCAGGACAAGGGGTATAGCTAACAGCCTGTGCTGAGGTAAATCTAAAAATTCCCTGAGTCTCTTTTTGGACTGAGGGTAATCCTGGCATTCCCAGTGGAAGTGCTCTCTCAAACTATGTAGGGTTTCACCAAAAGAAAAATCCTCTGAGGAAGAGGCAGAAGGAATGGATTCCTCTGCAGGTGAATCCTCATAAGCAGATAAGGGCATGTCTTCATAATCAGAAACCTTAGAGTCGTTGGTCTCTTGGTCAGATAAAGGTTCTGGGGACAAGTCTCTTTCTTTTAGCAGGAGAAGGCTGGCTGCCCCTAATCAGCATGATAAGGTCTTCTGCCATTTTAAGCATCTGTGATTGTGGCAAGGAAGCAGGCGCGTGAGTTTGGGTCATCTGTTTTCTAAGCACAGCTTATACTCTGGGCCTTAGAAACTTAGTAGTTTTAGAAAGAACTGAAGATGCAAAAGAAGTAGTCAGTTTGTGTCGAATATCGGTAGTGCGAAGAACTTCCTAAGAAGCCGGTGCCTGCACAGTGGCTCCGGACCTATCCAAGGTAGAGACATCTGCAGGTTCAGTAGTCTAAGAGTCTCGCGGCATTCTGGACTCCAAACGGTTCTCAGTTGCGGCCTGCAAATCCATCGATACGGGCATCAGGGGCTGCGAAAGCGCCTGAGTACCGATGAACTGGCAAGTAGATTAATGGAAGCATAGTCAGCAGTTCTGGACCTGTGTGGTCTTTCTCTGTCTTTATCCTTACTTTTTTTGGAAGATCGGTAGTCGGATGGCTTACCAAAGCCATTTTGGAATACGGAGCTCAACAGCTTAACTATTTAGCTACAGTAAGGGCCCTACAACGAACAGTTCGGGCATTGAACAAAGCACAAAACCGGCAACGAGGGACGTCATGGTCTGGGCCTAAACAGGTGACGCAGTAAGAATGGAAATCTCGGTGTGGTATTTGCTTTACAGGCGAGACAATTGTTAACTTTTTCTGACATCGGTTAGAGAAAGAAAAATGGATCCCCAATGGGCTACTTAGCTTCAGAAGACTTCAACTTCAATTTCGGAAACAAAAAACTCAGGTAGCGGCCGACCGGCACTTGTGCAACTGCTTCTGCTTCGGGCTCCTCAGCAAGAAAGACTGATGTTATGGCGTCGGCTGCCCCTTTTTTTTATACACTGATGACCTGATGTCAGTCCTGGAGCAACAGCAACTGACAGAAATACTAAGCCTCTGGTATTCGGGCCGACTGAGGGCTACCCCTGGCAGGATAACCCAAGTGTGATGACTGCAACAGTGAAACATGAAGAACATCAGATTAACCAATGATATACCACAGAGACTCAAAGACTTGGACTGAGCATCAAATGTTTGTTAAGATTAGTAAACTGGACTGGATTACATGTCATGCATCAAAATTACACTGGATTTATAAATTGCATGTGCCGACTCTGTTTGAAAAGGTAAAACCACCAATACATGTATTGGTTAGATTTGGCACATACAAGCTTAAAAACATGTTTATCTCTGTCTGAAGCATACAATGCTTTTTTTTTTTAAATCCACTACTCATTTCAAGCAAGAAAACGAAGGATGTGGTTTGCGGTGGCCAACATGGAGTTTATAGTGTGGAAGCTTGTTCTACCTTACTGTTTTGTGTTTTCCCCAAAATGTTTTAAGATATTTATAGAATCACAAGAAGCTATTCCAGTTATATGGTAGTACACTCCCAATACAAGGGAGGCCATGGAACAAAATGAGAAAGCTGTAAGTAAAGAGGGCTCTGAGGAGATTTAAAGAATTAGTACTGCAGTATGTATGTAGGGTGGCCGTGGCGGTGCAGCAGTTAGCGTTGCCGCCTCACAGCAAGAGTTTCTCCGGTTCGATTTTTGGCTGGGGTGTCTTCTGTGCAGAGTCTGCCTCTTCTCCCTGTGTTTGCATGATTTTTCTCCAGGTAGTCCAGTTTCCTCCCACATCCGAAAGACATGCTGTAGGTGGACTAGACACTCTCAATTGGCCGTGTGTGTGTGTGCGCCTTCTGTGGAAGGTCGGCACCAGGCTGGCAACTCAGCACCATAAAACTCCACTGCCAATTGCTCTGCGAACCTTTGTTCCGCTGTGGTGACCCCTAACCGGGATAAGCTGAAAAGAGATGATGAGCACTGCAGTATGTAACAAGCAGAAACAATTTCAAACATCGGAACATGGAGGAGGGCAGGAAGTTTTATGGCTTGAGTGTGGCAAAGCCAAAAAGGAGTAAGCAGCTTGTACAAGAATGATGGCTGACAAAAATGAAAATGACCTGGTGTAATTAACTAAACTGAACTCTTGCTTTCTTGTAAGTGGAGACTAATGAATGTGTTTTGTCTGATGCTGTGTTTTGTCTGATGCTGTCTGATAATGTTTGCATTCTGGATTTAAGACACGTTCATCTTAGCTAAGTGCTGGGGAGAAGCCTTTAAATACTTACAAGATAAACTATGGAATAAAGTCTGCCTTACAAGGATGTTGGGTGGATGGACAAGGGAGCCTGCTTACAACCTACAAAGTTGGACAATTAGAGGTTGAGGCTGCATTGGTTTTAAATTGAGCTATTTGGAAATTTTAAATTGAAACAAAATACCAATTTAATGATCCAGCAAATGAAAATGTACTGCTTGAAAGATGTTGTTCAATGAAGTGACTGGAGATTTAACAGACAGTGCAACATCTAGCAACATGAAATGCTCTATGATCACAGCATGGGGAAAGCATACCTGTACAGCTGGGTCTGTTTGCATCTTTCGGCTTTTCCCAGTTAGGGGTCGCCACAGCAGAACTCCGGTCCGCTAATGATTGGCAGTTGATTTTTACGTACAGGCTTGCCAGGCCTGACGCACAACCTTCAACGAAGATATGCCCATTCACACATCTCCACGCAGCAGACGCTCTAGCTGAGAATCGAACCAGACAGCGTCTTATTGTGAGGCGACAACGCTACCACAGCACCACCACCGCGGGAGGGTACATTATATATATATATATATATATATATATATATATATATATATATAAAATAAAAAAAAAGTTATTTACTCACCCTAACATTCCATCTGTGTTATCCATTTTCATTCTTCCTCAACTGATGGGTTCCGATCTGACTTTGCCACTTTTGCCAGATGATCTAATCCAAAACTCTCAAGTTCCTCCCTTTACCCACAATGCTCTACCAAACTAACATATCTCAGATGGAGTTTGCTGCCCCTAGACAAAGAAATTCAAGACAGAAAAAATAAGAGAGAAGAAAGGAAGCTGGAGCTCAAACAAGGAAAAAGAGGTCAGCTCCTGCAACTCCACAAGCACCCCACACACAGAAGGAAGGAGTCAGACCACAGCTGTCCAATGCAGAAAACCTGAGGGGGAGAGACTGCTCCATGAGCTTCAGAGTTAAACCCAACCCACCCAGATCCAGCACCAATGGTTTGGCTGATAAAGTCCTCCAGCTTCAAAAGAGTTGGGGCCGGGAGACTCAGGGAAAGTCGAAGAACACATCACCTTTGGATCCAATGAGGACACCCCAGGGGTCTCGGATCTGAGGGCTCCAAAACAGTGGGTTGTATCAGAGGAGGAGAAACCAAAGGGGAAGTGGACAAAGGTCGACTTTGGGATGCAGCGGCAACCCCTTCTGGATCTGAGCTCTGAGAAATTCTCATCATTATATTCACATCAGCTTTGGATAAGATTCTGAAAGACCTAAGAGAAGATGTGGAGGATGGAGATCTGGAATGTCTGTGAGGGGATCCCTCCAAAAAAGGTGAAGGGAGCCTTGAAGTAATGAGATCTATTAAGCGGGGAGGAGTTCAGAACTGGGGAGACTTAGATTTAGACTAAGAAGCAGCAACTAAACACACCAAAACTTTATGTAGCAAAGCTTTCGGGAATACACCCTTCATCAGTACACATTAAACAGTTAAATTACAAAACTTTAAATAGAGGAATCAATTAATCACATGATGTAGCCAGCCTAGTTATTTAAAAAGATATAACTTATTACAAAAATAAAACACACTACATAAACATTTCTAAATAACATACATCAACTTGAAATGCATTACTACATATCTTAACTTAAAACCAATGTCTAAATAAATATACTTTATCAGAATATAGATATTGTTTAAAAATATTATATCAAAGTCATTCTCTTTGCTTTTTCAGTAAGACTGGTTTAAGGCTAACAGCATTATTTAAGCCTGGTTTCACATCTGCCTGTAACCTGATTATCCACTCATATTCTTTTAATTCCAGCATATTATTCATATCACCCTTCCTCACTCCCATTTCTACATGCGACATAACTCTAAAACTAAATTTATGACTTTCTCCCTTTTCTATAATATGTTTGCTTAGAGCATTTGTTAGTAACTTCCTTCTTATTTCTGACTTATGTTCTATAATTCTATCCTTCAGTCTCCATGTAGTTTTCCCTACATAAAATGAAGTACAGTTATTACAGGTGGCTAAATAGACAATTTGCATTATATTACAGTAAGTCAGGGCATTAATATTGTAAACCTTTTTACTAGTGGGGTGTATGAAACTATGCTCACCCTCATATAGGTCTTCGCAACATTTGCAATTATAGCACTTAACTGTGCCTATTCTTTTTTCCTTTAACTTATTCAATTGTTTAAAATCTTTATAACAGAGCTTCTGTTTAAGTGTCTCAGAGTTCCTATAGGCATACAGGGGTCTATCCCCCACTATTGATCTAATTTCCGGCATTGCTAACAAAATGGGCCAATTTTTCTCAATTATATTACATATGACTCTTGTATTTAAATTGTAAGTAGTGAGATATCTCACTTTCTCTTCCCCATTTTCCTGTTTACCGTCACCCTGTAATCCCCCACTAAGTATAGGTTTATACTGGTTAGATCTTTCCTTTACGACATCTTCATATTCCTTATTTATCATATGTTCTAAATAGCCACTATTATAAAAATTCTGTTTCATTTCCTTTACTTGTTCCTCAAATTTAACATCTAGAGTGTTCAGTTTACTGGCTCTTATTAGTTGGGCTTTCACTATGCCTTTAAAAGTATGCGATGCATGCATACTTTTCCTATTGAGATGCCTACATGCATCTACTTCCTTTTTGTATATGGTAGATTCTAATGTGCTACCATTCCTATATACATATACATCTAAAAAATGTATGCCCAATTCGGACTCAGTCATCTTAAATTTTAAAAAATGCATAGTTCCATCAAGATACTTTATAAAATCATTTAATTCCATCTTACTACCTCCCCACAACAAAAAACAATCATCGACAAACCGTTTATAAAATTTCACATTCAAATTTACTCCATTATTACCATTAAAAATTACCTTTTTCTCCCATTCATATAAAACTATGTTGGCATAAGTGTTAGCCATGGGCGTGCCCATTGCTACACCCGTTAACTGTAAATAAGGGTCACCATCAAAAAGGAAAATATTGTTCATCAGAACTAGATCAAGCAAAGAGCAGATATTCTCTATTTCTCTAGCATGCATTTTAATTTCATTCAGTAGAAAATTCCTAATGGCATCTACTCCATATTCGTTCGGAATAACTGTAAATAACGAAGTTATATCCAATGTTACAAAAATATAATTTCCTTCTTTATTTCCCATTGACCAACTATACAGTTCTTGTAGAAAACTATTGGTGTCCTTTAATACTGTAACACATTTACTTAAATACTGCCCTAGGACTGTCTGAAGATACTTTGAGATAGGTTGTGTAATCCAACCTCCACCTGAGACAATTGGTCGTAGTGGGGGGTTTAGTAGTTCCTTATGAATTTTAGGAATACCATAAATTTGTGGAATTCTGGGACAAGGTACTGTTAAAAAATTAAACAACTCAATATCTATATCATTACTAAGCTGTAACTCATATATTGCCATATTAATATTTGTTATATGCTTATTAACTTCATTACAAGTAATTTTTTTAAAAGTAGACGCATCACTTAGAAAGTCTTTAAATTGCATCATGTACCAAACTCTATCCATCAGGACGACTGCTCCCCCTTTATCTGCCTGTTTAATGATAACAGTTTCATTATCTTGTAGCTCCTTCATTGCCTTATATTCAGAGTAGGTTAGATTATATATTGTTCTTCTATATCTTTTATCATACAACATTCTTAACTCATTCTCAATAATACTTGAAAAAGCTGCCAAAATGGGACACAGTATTGGTGAAAACACACTCAATTTCCTGCATTTAGACATTTGCTTATCATTACCTTTAAATATTAATTTTAAACTAACTTTTCTAACAAATAACTTTAAGTCCGTTACAGCTTGCACAATATCATCAGACATATTCGGAATAAATTTCAAACCTTTCTTTAGAACATTCAGGTGAAATTTATCCAGTACAAAATTTGAGACATTTACAGTACCTTCGTTCAGCAATGCAGAACGCTCAGTGTCATGCTGTTGTGTGATTATTGTAGTCCCCTCATCCCTAGGGCTATATCCAGTTCCATAGTTAAGCATTCCTATATTAATAGTTAATTGTTCACTCGCTTCACCACCTTGCTCTGAATCAACGGACTGCCATTCTTCCTTTTGAAGCCAGTAATTAGCTGCTGCGACTGTCGTTGTGGTGGAGTATTTTTCGTCGTTGTTTGCAGGGGAACTTTTTTGGGTTGTTTAAGCTGAAAAGGAGAGTAGGTGGTTATTTCTCTGTGGCGTTCCCTCTTTTAGTATTTCCTTCGTACGAGTAGAGGCATTAATTATCATCACTTCCTTTACTTTTGGTCACACAGCGTTATCTATCGTGACGTCAGCAATGGGAGGTGGGGAATCCACCGCCTCATTATCTCTTCTTTTATTGGGCAGACTCTGCCCTTGATTGGATGCTTGCATAGAGGGGCTGGGTTTGTCTTTATTGTGGAAGTTAACGCCGGTTAAATTTTCTACTAATGCCACATGTTCGTCAAACTTATCAAGTTGGTCCAGTAAACTAGTTTTTTTTACTGCTTGAATCCATTTTCTTTTCTTTCTGATACCCAAAGGTATTGTTATTTCTCGGCCAAGAAAAGATATGGCTATTTTTAAAATCATTAATGTCCCTTTGAATTTTATTCTTTTTCGTTTGTTTGTTTCTTATCTAAAGCATACAAACGATCCAGGACTGTTTGATACATGTCAGATAAATCTTTAAAACATGACATAGTTACCAGTTCATTCTCCAAACTTTCTATTTCCTCCACAAGCTTAATTTCTATAGGTTCAAAGAAGTTATTCATAAGGCGCATGCAATCCGCGCTTAATTTAAGATTTAGCTGTTGCCATTGAACTAAAAGGTCATTATAAGTATTAGCATAGGAAGGCATCTTAAGAATTCTAAGTCCACGTGGAACAATACCCAACTCCAAATAAGCTTGAAAGCTTAACCGTTGCCATTGGAGTTGTTTGTAGGAATGCACTTTTCTTTCTAGAATTAGTTTCTGCTTGAAATCCCCCTCCTCCCGGCCAACGGTTACCTGGGGGGGGTTTGAGTAAATGTTAGTTTTAGCAATGGATTTTCTTCTTGTCGAAGCAATCTGCTCATTAGGTTCCTTTCCACCCGTGTTTCAATCTCCATGATGAATGGTAAATACAAACGGCTGGCCAAACTTCTCCTCCTTTATTTGGTGTGAGCAATGGAAACCAAACAAAGTACAAACTAAATAAAATACTTCGGTAATACTTGTATTAAAACAAAGTACTAAGAAACAGCAACTAAACACACCAAAACTTTATGTAGCAAAGCTTTCGGGAATACACCCTTCATCAGTACACATTAAACAGTTAAATTACAAAACTTTAAATAGAGGAATCAATTAATCACATGATGTAGCCAGCCTAGTTATTTAAAAAGATATAACTTATTATAAAAATAAAACACACTACATAAACATTTCTAAATAACATACATTAACTTGAAATGCATTACTACATATCTTAACTTAAAACCATTGTCTAAATAAATATACTTTATCAGAATATAGATATTGTTTAAAAATATTATATCAAAGTCTTTCTCTTTGCTTTTTCAATAAGACTGGTTTAAGGCTAACAGCATTATTTAAGCCTGGTTTCACATCTGCCTGTAACCTGATTATCCACTCATATTCTTTTAATTCCAGCATATTATTCCTATCACCCTTCCTCACTCCCATTTCTACATGCGACATAACTCTAAAACTAAATTTATGACTTTCTCCCTTTTCTATAATATGTTTGCTAGAGCATTTGTTAGTAACTTCCTTCTTATTTCTGACTTATGTTCTATAATTCTATCCTTCAGTCTACGTGTAGTTTTCCCTAGATAAAATGAAGTACAGTTATTACAGGTGGCTAAAATAGACAATTTGCATTATATTACAGTAAGTCAGGGCATTAATATTGTAAACCTTTTTACTAGTGGGGTGTATGAAACTATGCTCACCCTCATATAGGTCTTCGCAACATTTGCAATTATAGCACTTAACTGTGCCTATTCTTTTTTCCTTTAACTTATTCAATTGTTTAAAATCTTTATAACAGAGCTTCTGTTTAAGTGTCTCAGAGTTCCTATAGGCATACAGGGGTCTATCCCCCACTATTGATCTAATTTCCGGCATTGCTAACAAAATGGGCCAATTTTTCTCAATTATATTACATATGACTCTTGTATTTAAATTGTAAGTAGTGAGATATCTCACTTTCTCTTCCCCATTTTCCTGTTTACCGTCACCCTGTAATCCCCCACTAAGTATAGGTTTATACTTGTTAGATCTTTCCTTTACGACATCTTCATATTCCTTATTTATCATATGTTCTAAATAGTCACTATTATAAAAATCCTGTTTCATTTCCTTTACTTGTTCCTCAAATTTAACATCTAGAGTGTTCAGTTTACTGGCTCTTATTAGTTGGGCTTTCACTATGCCTTTAAAAGTATGCGATGCATGCATACTTTTCCTATTGAGATACCTACATGCATCTACTTCCTTTTTGTATATGGTAGATTCTAATGTGCTACCATTCTTATATACATATAAAAAATTTATGCCCAATTCCGACTCAGTCATCTTAAATTTTAAAAAATGCGTAGTTCCATCAAGATACTTTATAAAATCATTTAATTCCATCTTACTACCTCCCCACAACAAAAAACAATCATCGACAAACCATTTATAAAATTTCACATTTGAATTTACTCCATTATTACCATTAAAAATTACCTTTTTCTCCCATTCTTATAAAACTATGTTGGCATAAGTGTTAGCTATGGGCGTGCCCATTGCTACACCTGTTAACTGTAAATAAGGGTCACCATCAAAAAGGAAAATATTGTTCATCAGAACTAGATCAAGCAAAGAGCAGATATTCTCTATTTCTCTAGCATGCATTTTAATTTCATTCAGTAGAAAATTCCTAATGGCATCTACTCCATATTCATTCGGAATAACTGTAAATAACGAAGTTATATCCAGTGTTACAAAAATATAATTTCCTTCTTTATTTCCCATTGACCAACTATACAGTTCTTGTAGAAAACTATTGGTGTCCTTTAATACTGTAACACATTTACTTAAATACTACCCTAGGACTGTCTGAAGATACTTCGAGATAGGTTGTGTAATCCAACCTCCACCTGAGACAATTGGTCGTAGTGGGGGGGTTTAGTAGTTCCTTATGAATTTTAGGAATACCATAAATTTGTGGAATTCTGGGACAAGGTACTGTTAAAAAATTAAACAACTCAATATCTATATCATTACTAAGCTGTAACTCATATATTGCCATATTAATATTTGTTATATGCTTATCAACTTCATTACAAGTAAGTACCCCACTAGTAAAAAGGTTTACAATATTAATGCCCTGACTTACTGTAATATAATGCAAATTGTCTATTTAGCCACCTGTAATAACTGTACTTCATTTTATGTAGGGAAAACTACACGGAGACTGAAGGATAGAATTATAGAGCATAAGTCAGAAATAAGAAGGAAGTTACTAACAAATGCTCTAAGTAAACATATTACAGGAAAGGGAGAAAGTCATAAATTTAGTTTTAGAGTTATGTCGCATGTAGAAATGGGAGTGAGGAAGGGCGATATGAATAATATGCTGGAATTAAAAGAATATGAGTGGATAATCAGGTTACAGGCAGATGTGAAACCAGGCTTAAATAATGCTGTTAGCCTTAAACCAGTCTTATTGAAAAAGCAAAGAGAAAGACTTTGATATAATATTTTTAAACAATATCTATATTCTGATAAAGTATATTTATTTAGACAATGGTTTTAAGTTAAGATATGTAGTAATGCATTTCAAGTTAATGTATGTTATTTAGAAATGTTTATGTAGTGTGTTTTATTTTTGTAATAAGTTATATCTTTTTAAATAACTAGGCTGGCTACATCATGTGATTAATTGATTCCTCTATTTAAAGTTTTGTAATTTAACTGTTTAATGTGTACTAATGAAGGGTGTATTCCCGAAAGCTTTGCTACATAAAGTTTTGGTGTGTTTAGTTGCTGTTTCTTAGTACTTTGTTTTAATACAAGTATTACCGAAGTATTTTATTTAGACTTAGATTTAGAACCAGTCAGATCCATTGAGGAAGAGCATACAGGCACCTCTTGCACGACTTTTTCCTTAGCAGCCGAATCTGGCTTCTTGGAGTGGGTTTGAGCCCCAGCCGCAGAAACAGAAGTGGTAGATGGGAACAGGCCCTTCAGCACTAGTTTGTTCTTACTGTTAGTCAGAGTTCTGAAGTTGAATCCAGAGCAAACAGTGCAATCTGGATCCAAGTGAGCAGGTCATAAACATATACACATTCCCTGTGGGCATCCAATTTAATGATTTTATACTCACAAGTAATGCACTTTTTAAAACTAGTGGGCTTGTTGGCCATAACTACAAGGGAATCAAATATATATATTTTTATTTATTTTATTTTTTAAGGAAAAGAATAAATGTACAGATAGAGCTACCAACAATGGTAATGAAAAAAGTACTCAAAGGGGCAAGTTTATGTTGAAAAGATAGCACCAATGATGGTACTTTGGAAAGGTACCAACAAATTGATATCTAACAAAAAACAGAAATATGCATAAAGATATTGAAAAACTGGCAAGGGAGATAGGAGAATGTAAAAATAAGATATAATAATAAGTTTTCTAAGATGTAAATCGTGAAGTAATAGATATCAACTCTGAAAGCGCAGTACTGACAGGATTCACGCCTGAAGCTGAATGGCAGCAAACAAGATCTGGAGTATGTTAAGTTGGTGGGGCACTGTGGGTAAAGGAAGAAACTTCAGAGTTTTGGATACAAAGATCTGGCAGAAGTGGCAGAGTCAGATCAGAGTCTCGAATCTGAACCCATCAGTTGAGGAATGAATGCAAAGGATAACATCAGATCAAATGTTAAGTTTCTCTAAAGAAGTGTTTTATTTTGCAAAGTTTGTTACATAAGTTACACACTGAACACTGCCCAAATATGAATAAAGATGCTGATAGGATGTAGTGTACATTTAATCCAGCCATCCATCCTCAACCTTTTTTTCCCATATTGTACATGGGATCGGGGTGTCACTTTAACAGTGCCAATTATCTCGAGCCAAGGTTTACACTGCCTGGTGGCTAGCCCTGCAGCTGTAGTTCATCTGTACCACTCACTCACACACAGACACACACACACCCCTATGGCCACTTTAGAGTGTCCTATCCACCCTACTGCACGTCTTTGAAATATGGGAGGAAACCAATGCGACCACAGGGAGGACATGCAGATTCTGCACGGAAGGACCCCACCTGAGAATTGAACCAAAGAACCTCTTGCTGTGAGGTGACAATGCTAACTACTGTGGCCACCCAATAAGTCAAGTAAGATAAATTGGGTATTCACTGAATATATATATATATATATATATATATATATCTACAGTGGCACTGCAGGAAATGCATTTGGAATAAAATGAATATGATGCATTGATAACAGGGTACGGAGAATAAGGAGTGAAGCCTTTCCCTCATTAAGGCCGTTTCACAAAAATGCCCTTTTAGACTGAAACATGCAATAGTGGTCATGAATGGGAGTTTTGTATGTGTAAAGTACTATGTGGGTGCAATTCTACAGACATTTAATGTGAATACATCCCCAAGGATGATGAAAGCAGAATCTTGAAACACACGACTGAAAGTATTGCATTTCAAGAAGGGATTAGAGTTTATATAGGGAACCATACAGTAGAATGTCATTTCTATTTAAACATGTGCATGATGGACATCCCAATTAGTATACCCACTGTAAATCCATCACATATCAACAGAAAGACATCTGACTGCTACTCCATTATTGAGCAGATGGATTTTCTATTAGAATATGCTGCTTAACTCCATGCTACAATATTATATGAGTGACAGCGCAAAATGTAAGAGAACTCAGAGACATTTGACAAAACACTACACAATCAACAGGTTATCGTCAGTTTGATAATTGTAACAGTCAACTTTCTAGAGATTTGCAGAATGTCCCTCATTTTCTTCTTATTTCTGCCCTGTCTCTTGAAAAATGTTTAAATCACCATGGATCTCCATCAGTCAATGACATCAGTCATACAATTTTCATTCTTCTGATTAAAGAGGGACAAAGCACTAAAAAACTCTCTTTTTCACTCTGCTCCCAGCACTACACTGTGCAAGTGTATAGACATATATGCTGCATGCCTGTGTAGTACATTAGTTTTGCCCACAGAAGGTGAGAGAACATTATAATCCCAAGGTACAATCACCTTAAGAAAGGAAAGCAATTTCTTTCTTAAACAATATCATTGTGTAATAGCAATAATCCATTCCTAGGTGTGGACATCACATGATTTAACCATGTCTGGCTTTGTTTGATCACTCTGACTTCACCCATATGACTAAATCACACCAACCGTGGGTAAATCCTGTAACAGCTATACCTATTTGTGGATTATTGTTTAAATGTAATGCAATTACTAGCAATGCAGACCCGAGGATGAGAATGACCTCAGTATCTCATATTAAATTATCAAAGTAGTACTTTAGCAGTTACATGATAAAGTGTAATATTTCTCTCTGCTGTGGGCTGGAGTGTGGCTTTCTGTAGCTGAAAGTCAAAAAAAAAAAAAAAAATTAAATGTGAAAAAAATATTTTCAGCTGCATGCAAAAAAAAAAATGCTTTTCTGGTTCAGCTGAAGTAATTTTCTCATGTTCAATACCCTTACTTGCGACAGTGAATACTACAAATTCAGTACAATGATTAAAGTTACAGCAGAAGACAAGCACTGTATGGGGTTCTGTCTTTCTAACAGCTTGAATAGGGCAAGGTAGCCCACACAGCCAGCACTAGAGGTATGACCAACACCACAGTGAGATCCATCAGGGTCAGCATTAACATGTTGACTGGAGAGACCAGACTCAAATGCACATCTTTCAAACTCAGGCTAGCAGCACTGTCTGGTACACTGACTTCCTCAGTCACACAGCAGGGCAAATGGAAACTGAGGGGTTCAAACTCTGGAATACAGGAAGCTGCTCATTAACAGATCACAGACATAGTCCTCTGTGCCAAATTACAGTCAGTTCCATATAGATAAAATACACAGTAACTGAACATGTATATTCAGTGAATGAAGTCAAGGTATACCCGATAGAAATATCAGACCATGATGTGATGGAATGTGTTGCTCACAGGGTGATACCTACATGACTGCAATGACACCAGTGGGCCCCAGATAGTTTTTAACTAAAGGCTTCAAAAATGTGTAAAGAATTAGCAAGAGATATCCAACTATGCCTACGGATAAGTGTCAAACATTATTAACAGAAGTGGATGAGTTTAAGGTGAAGTTAAAGAAGGATGTTGGTCTTTACATGGCTCAGATGATCAGGGACTATAAGGGAAAGATAATGCAGCTGAAAAGGAGACTGTGAGAATTGCAAACTAAGTTGTGGGATGTTGATGATGGTGGGTTTGGCATAATGGTTAAGGCTTTCACATCACAGCCACAAAGTACAGGGTTTAGTTCTAACCTTGGGTTATTGGCAAGGCTTAAAATGGCCCTTCAGAGTCGTTAGTCTAATATTTATTTATGAATATTTAATTCTGTTATAGAGGAAATGGAAAGTCAAAAAGGGAAAATAAGAACTGGAAGAGTTGTTAATGGATAAGTACTTTTATCTTTCTAAATTATCAGAGAGCACTGGCAGTTTGATTTAGGCAGCAGAGGGAACAAAAAGTCATACTTGCGATAAAGAATGAAGAAGGGGAGTATTAGCTGCACTGACAGCAGTGTATTTTCAGCAGTATATTATAAAAACTGTAAAACTCAAAACTGTGGGGAGAAAATGAACCTAAAACATGCCCCCCACACACACAATTTAGAGTTGGCAATGCTTAGAAGAAAATAGGTAGTTGATTTAATTACACTGAAAGTATTAACTTTAACGGAGATGTTTAAGGGACAGACTGCTAGGAAAATTCCAAAGAGTGACTTTTCTTACTGAGATTTGGGGTTTGTAGTCAGAAGAATTGAGGTCCTATAGCCTTGTTATTTAATTTGACAATGGACATCACAGTAATCCTAAAAGGGAAAGATCATGGCCTTCTTCATTACTCAGACAGTACAGTTGTGTAAGAATTTAACCATAACATGTCTTACTATATTTCCTTACAAGACGGACATCCTGCCATATATCCAGTCAGCATACCAAAGCCTGGGTCCTTCCATATGACATACACCTGACGTACGACCCACACTTGAAGGTGGGAGGTACACAAATTCTAAAACTTCAGAACTTACTTGCCTCAGAAGAACAAAAGTAGAGGTAATATAGCTATCTATACAGCTATATATGACTTAGTGGAATGGGATCTAACAGAGGAAGTAAGCTGTTTCCCCATGATAAAAACAAATGGCCTTAGATATCCAAGAAGAAAAAGTTTGCTTGGAGACTGGAAAACCAAGCATCATGTCATGAAAATAAATAAAATGTTGCTCAAATTTTCTTACGGCTTTAGTCTTATCAAGGTAAAATCTCAGATGCCTACGCAAATCCAAAGAATGAAAATTCTTCTCACCCCTATTTTGAGGTGAGGGAAAAATGGATGGAAAACTGAGGGATTGGTTTAAAGACAAGTCAATACCACCTTAGGCATAAAGGAAAGATTAGTCCAAAAAGAAACACTGCCCTTATGAAAAACCAAGGAAGGAAGGAACTGCCATAACAGCATGCAGTTCAGAAACTCTCTTGGCAGAAGCCAGTGCCACCAACAGAACAATCTTCCCATCTCTAAAACTCTAAGGAAGAACTGAATGCAGTTTCAAAAGGTGGCGGAGTTAATTTTTCCAGCACATAGTTTAGGTCCAAAGGAGGGTGTATAGGCCTTCTTGGAGGCCTAATGTGAAGGATTCCAAAAGGGACTGCATGCCCTAATAGCTAGGTAATCAACTCTGAGATGTATGACCAAACAGACCGAAGACTGAGTATTGCATTCGGACTGGCATCAAAGATGTTCTGAGGTTTCAGCATCTGTACACACGTTCCTTATACACCTCCCCCTTTCATTCTTAGGTCATATGTCCAACATATGATGTATGGAAAGCCCAGACTTTAGTATGCTGATCAGATGTACAGCTATCTTTGGCAGGATCCTCCTTTTTGTAAGGAATAATGCAACAGTGACCTTGGAAGTACATTCTACCATAACAGATGATGTCAGAGCAGATCACTGTTAAAACTTTGCAAACATATGGGAAATCCTGCCAAGGATACTGTACATCCAGCCAAAATGCCAATGTTTGGGCACATTCCTCATGTGCTATATATCTGACCTATGATCCAACATAGAGAATGAGAAGCAGGACATATGGGCATGAAAACCCTCAGGACATTCTTGCCAGAGACTGGGGGGAGACAGGAAACTATGACATAACAAGGAGAGAGGGATTTAAACAACAGATCCACCTCAGCCAAAACTTGTGTGTGTGTGTGTGTGTGTGTGTGGGGGGGGGGGGGCAGGTGAGAAAGTAGGGGGGGTGCCAATACTGCAACAGTGATCTACTCTCTCTGACATCTACTATAATGGCAAGTTTCTAACACAACTGGACTATGTCCTCCACTGATTGCTGCTGTAGCACTGCTTATAATGGGAAAATTTCTAAAGCTTTTTAGAAAATGTATGAGGAGGACTGAGGAGTGGAACTGGAGTCTAGGATTCCTCCAAGGACAGATCTAGCAAAATCAATTCTGACTCTGGAAATGGCATAAATTTTACTGGGTTTTATAAAAGTGCAAACAGAAGACCAAGTGGCAGCTTCTATACTGCATGTTGCGCTCAGAACCTTAAGAAAGGCACCAGAAGCAACGTCCCTAGTAGAATGAGCTTCGACCTGGTTGGAAGGGGTTTTCCAAGAAATAAATAAAAAGGAAATAGCTATGTAAATACATCTGGAGATGCTCTATTTAGAAACAGGACAACCTAGCTTTTTAACCTGAAAGAAAATAAACAGATATTTTTTTCTAGTAGTCTTAGTTTCGCTCCGTCTTCGTTTTGTCTAGATAAAATTTGAGTTGTCTGAATGTCTAAGGAATGCAAAATTCTTTCCCCCTTACTCTGAGGACTGGGGAAGAAAGTAGGTAAGTTAATAGATTGATTTTTCAGATATATTTCATCGACAACCTTGGGTATGAAAGAAAAGGTGGCTCTCAGGAATCCACTGTCCTTGTGAAAGATGAAATAAAAAGCAGAAGACATAAAAGAATCACTTAGCTGAAAGTAAGGGCTACCAGCAACTCCGTCTTCTAGGAACAAATTTTGAGAGAGGAAGAAGAGGCAGGCTCAAAAGGAAGGACAGTCAACTTTTCCAAAACATAATTCTGGTTCCCCCAAAATAGATAAAATGTAACCAATTAAATGGGACTGATAGCTACTGAGCACGCAATGAAAGTGTAGATCCAAAGATTCTAAGTAAACTTTGTCATTTAGGACCGCACATGTGTAGCCTTAAAAAAAATTGTGCATCAGCTCCTTCTTGAGATTACAAACAGAAAGTAAAACAACACAAACAAGTAAAAGAATGAACACAACTAACATACAATTCTATTCCCAGTACCCATATAAAAAAGCAGAAAAAAATTCCAATACTTAAATATAGAATAAGTATACCCTCCCCAAGTTATAACAACTGCCCCATTTGAATAAAAGACACATTACAGACTGCACCTTGGCTAAGCTGTCTAATATTACATTTGATAGGGATAACAAATAAATATTGCACTTACTTGGAATTTATATGGTATATATTATACAACAGACTCTTTTTCACAAATACATAAAAGGACTGACTTAGTTAATGCCCAGCACAAGCATACATCATCTTTCCGTAACTGCCCGTGGACTACTGTCTGTCACTGGGTAAAGCAGCTTGGTGGGTTTGTCAGATCCTACAGAAATTATTGCTGGGTCTAGCAAAGGATTCTTGTAAAAAATATATGCATGTCCATGACCTTGAAAAAACATAATTGTTTTAGTTGCTGGAGGCTGAAATTCTAGGCTTAAAGAAGCTGTAAAATGTATTTTGCAATACCTCAGTCATGAGGCAGTGCAGAAGGCTTGAGAATCCCATGTACAATAAGTCATAATAGCTTCTTTGCACATCAGAGACTTGTTTTTCTTCCCACCGAAAATGTTGCATCATTTTGAAATGTGCGTTCCAAAGGAAAGCTCCTCTAAGGAAGAATCAGGAGGCATGGTCTTATCACCTTTTGACTCAGTCTACTGCAGAATGGATCTAGGAGGAATAAGCCAAAGCTTCCACTTATTTTTTTACAAGCCTTCCTCTTTAGAAGACGAGTCCCTACCCCTTTTATAAGGAGAGGAAGGAGGAGACAAAAACAACTCAAGAGGTTTGGAAATACAACTGCAATACACAATCCTTGGGAGAAGTCATACCACTCCTTCTGTGGATCCCCAGATGCAGAAAGAGAAGTAGTATCCTTAGTCTTTTGCTTCTTTTTCCAGGGATCATCGGCATATACAGATCAGAGAAGATCTGACCCCTGACATTCCTCAACAAGAGTACTGGGAACCGTCTCTCTGCCTAGAATTTGAGGTATGCCTTTGGGTGGCTTATAAATAATAAGCTGGGGTTCTCCCTTGTATCTGAACAAGAGTCATGAACATGCCAACTTGCAGTACATTTTCAACATCCAGCGGGGTCATGACAGCATAAGCAGCAGCTAAAACTAGGAAGTCTGAGGACTTAAGTGCCACTGCAGAGATGTCTGGGTCTAACTGGTCAACAGAAGCTTTGGGCTTTGAATTCGCAGCTTCTTTCATGACTTTATACGTCTATTTTTATATGGTATCTGCCTCCCACAGTCACATTTATCCCTCTTAGCTAACATGAAAAATAAAAATTTCAGTCAAAAAATAAAAAAAAAAAAAAAAAACAGGAAGGTTCCCCAATGTGAATACAGTTATCTACCTATAAGCAATTGGAAAGTGGCATAAGTCACGCAGCTGACATACAGAAGAGAAAAATAAAGTTTCACTGTTTGGGCTGGTGGCAAGGAAATTATGATGATTTTCACATTTATATTTTCCTAATGTACAGTTTCATATTCTTGTATGGCATGGGTGGAAGGTATCCAAGCTTACATATGCTGGCCATCTGCATAGTATCTATAGCAAGATACTTCTTGCGTGTAATTAATACTGCAACAGTGATCAGTATCTGTTTTGAATCATGATTATAAATGTTTTTATGACAATACTGGCAAAGACGGTAGCAAGGTTAGTTTAACAGTTAATAGTATGACTTTACTGAAGTTTGTCAGACCTTCAATAATATTTTGAAGATTACTCTGTTCTTTACCAGGGCATAACAAATGAACCCTTAAGGATAGTGATTTGTGATGCAGAGGAAATCTTTGACATTGTAAAGTGGTTCTATTTAAATGCAGGCATTGTTGGCTTCTGAATTTACTAAAGATTATGTGAATGTATTGCAGGCAGTATAACATAAGCTGAAAGTCAGTGTTAAAATACCAGACTGTTACTGAGGAAGAAAACATCAGCAACTTTACTATCAGATTCACACTGCAAGGCACACTTCAATATTAACTGTAAAATGTTCTAATCAGCCAGAGCATCATTTTGCTGATTTATTCATCTGCATACTGGTTTGCTCTGACCTTTTTTGACTGGCAAAAAAGGACTGCTTTTGGATAAACAGATCCTGCAGAAACATTTCTGTGACAAAATCAAAGTGCTATAAAAGCCTGTGTGTGTGTTCAAGTGCAAGTGAACACAATGAAGGAGTCTGGTTCTACACATTGCATTTAATATCCTCGTGTTCCAAGTGGCCACAAAGAAAAGGTCAGACATCTGGAAGATGCAGCCTTTTAAAATTTTAAAGCATTTTTGAAGCCCCCACCCTTTCACTTTTACACACTACCTCTGAGATCAGAAACTCTCAGGAGAATATTCTCCCTGCAAAGCTTTGCTACCTCATCACTTATTAACAAAACATATCTGTGCTCAGTGACCTCTGACCTCTAGGACTACTCCCTACACAATAAAGGTGCGACACATGCACTATTTATAGGGGATACATAAATCCTTGCTTTACTTGTACCACTGGATGGAGAGGCTACCCCAGCAAGAGGTGGGTGTTGGGAAGAGTATCCATGGCATACTGCAATAGTCCCCTCATAGACAAACTGGGAACATATCCGTTATATTTAGCATTATGAATCTATGATTGGGCAGAAGGAGTTGTAGGAAAACGCAAAAGAAAGCTGAGAGGACTCAGTAAGAAAGCACCAGGATACCTAGCCGACATTAGGTACCCCCCCAAACCTGCAGCTGCAGGGAGTCCCCGGTTATCTCCCTGGGTATGATGGCCCCCACATGAGGAAGCTGCAGGTTTCTCCATCTCTTCCGCTCCTTGCTCAGTGCCTCATTCATTCGACTGTATAGTGTCATTGCGCAATTCCATTTTTTTTTTTTTTTTGAAAGAACTTGCTTCCTTGACTGCTGCAGCCAAACAGGTCCCTTGCTTCACTTGAAAGCTGCACTCAAATCAGGTCCGCTTCAGTGAAGCAAGGGACCTGATTTGCTGCAGCAGTCAAGGAAGCAAGTTCTATTTTCCTGATTGGCTTTGTTGTAATCTGGGGTCTGTTGGGTCAGTTCTGTGGATTTTCGGCATTAGGCATTCCTCTGAACTGCCCAGATTTTTTTTAAGAATGTCCAGATTTTTGATTCATATTTTTGGTTTGTTCTTCATAAAATTTACGGTTTTCTTATAAATCAATGAGTACTGAAGTCACTAAATAATGGCAAACATTTCAGTTTCACACTTTATATTACGGTTGACACCACCTTTTCAAATACATAAAGTGGGATATTTTTTGAAGAAAGGAGAGAGTGCAGGACAAAACATACTCACAGCCAATGCATAAGACAGTTACTTTTTTGCCAAAGTAGAAACTTATTCTTGTAGCATTTGAGCTGCTTATGCTATTTTGTATAACACTTGGGTGTTTCAGATATAAAATAGCTGTTTTATACAACTATTAAAGAAAACTTGTAAAATATAGCTTCTCCTAGAATTTAAGGACATTTGCCATTTTTTTTTTCAAAGTACACAACTGCCCAAAGAGGGACAGGTGGTAACCCTACTTTATATCCTTCAGAAAATGTATGCTAAAGCAAAGCCTGAAAGCTGGTTTGTAAGTTTATATAAGCAATATTTAAAAGTGCCCCTATTTTTAAGCCTTTGTACCCCCCCCACTACTTTTTGGCTTTGTCCAGATTTGTCACACTAAGAGGTCGAGAGGTATGGCGTGAGGACAGATAGAGGATGCAACTTTTCCTGGAACTACTGCGGGACCGGCAAAGCAGCTGTATTTTAACTGCCATTGTAAGGGCAATTTCTAAAAGATCTGAAAAACTGTCCTTTTCAGGGCAATGGTCTGGTCTGTGTGTAGGAGAAGCAGGCAGAGGATTAGTAGCAGCCTTCTATCAACTGCAGAAAAGGTAATTTCTGGGTTTATTTTTAACTAATATTTGCTGGGGGCATGAAACCTAGGGAAAGAATTGTATAACTTTTTTTCTGCAGAGTTCTTATGCTATGATGATTGGGGGGGGGGGGGGGGGCTTTGGTTGTAACAGCTTTATTTTACCTTTTTCCAGAATTCTTCTGCTAAGAGATTGAGGAAGGAAGGCTTGTCTGTAATTAATGTCCAGATTTGATGTCGTTTTTTTAGTTACTCTTGCACAAGAATATTCATTAAAGCATTTTTGTTTTATGTACAATTGTGCTGAAATATTGGTAGTGGGGATAGTGGTTGTGAGAATGCTGCATAATGTACAGATGTTTTAAGGTATACCAATGCAAACCCTGTTCTGCGAGTATGTTTTGTGTATACTGGCAATGTTTACAACTATGCCTGATGCTAAGCCTTTGTTATATGATAATCTTTTTACTCTGTCTGGAATTATTGTGCTGAGAGGTTGGGAGAGGAGTTAGCAGATGCGAGAATACTGCAGAATGAACAGCTGTTATTTTAATGTATACTAATGCACACCCGGTTATACTAGTACTGTGTATACCGGCAATGTTTACAACTATCCCTGATGGTAAGCCTTTGTTCTATGATCATTGCTTTGTCTAGAGTTACTGCGCTGAGAGGTTGGTAGGGGGGGGGTATAGGCTGTGGGAATGTTGCCCAATATTCAGATGTTTGCCTGGTAATTGTCTCATTTCATTAAAACGTGGGGTTACACAATGTATTTTACTGCAAAATGTGTTATTCTAGCATCTTTGTTTGGTCATAGGCACATTATTTTTTAATGTTATGCCTTTGTGTTTTCATTTTGCTTTCACTTCATCCAGATTTACTGTGCTGAGACACTGGAGGGTAGAGGCTGAGAGAATTCTGCAGAAGGTACTGATGTCTTCCAATGCAAACCCTGTTCTACTACCGAAGTTGATCATAGCAAATATTCCAACTATCCCTGATGTTATGCCTTTGTTCTGCAGTTTTTTCTTCTTTGTCTGGAATTGTTAAGCTGAGAGGTTAGGATAGGGGTAGGGGCTGTGAGAATATTGCACAATGTTTAGATGTCTGACCTGTATTTTTTGTCTGTTACTCATCAAAAATGTGGATTCACACAATGCATGCTACTGGAAAAATCTGTTACTCTACCACCTGTATTAGTTCATAAGCACAGTGTTTTAAATCCCTAATGTTACAGCCTTGTTTTTTTTTTTTTTTAAATTTTATTTTACCTCCTCTATAATTCCTCTGAGATTTTTTTTTTTTGGTGGGGGGGACTAGGAGAGTTCTGGAGTTCTGCAGAATGTACTGATTACTTTAAGGAATGCTAATGCCATCCCTGTTATTCTAATATCTTTCTAAGTTTATCATAGTAATGTTTGTAACTATCCTTGATGTTACACCTTTGTTCTGCAATTATTTATGGCTTTGGAATTACGCCGAGAGGTTGGTAGGGGATGTGTCCAGATGTTTGTTAGTTTTAGTCTGTTCATCAAAAATGTGGGGTTACAGAATGCATGCTGCTGCAAAATCTTATTCTAGCATCATTACTACTTCATAAGACCAGTATTTTAAATTCTTAATGTTCAGTCTTACTGTAGTGCTGTCTTCATCATGTGTGGGTGCCTATGTATTGTGTGCGAGTCTGTGCAGCTGTCTCGGCCCTTTATGAGGGAGTCTGTGTGGGTGTCTGTGTACCTCTGTGGGACTGGCTACTTTGATGCAGTACAGAGGCTTGCCATAATGTAGCAACATTACCACTAAATGCCAGTCAGTGTGTGTGTGTGTGTGTGTGTGTGTGTGTATATACACATCTGTGAGTGGCTACCTTGCTGTGGTACAGGGGGTTTATCGTAACGTAACACTGGTACTAAATGCCAGTGTGTGAACCTGTGTGTGTGGCTACCTTGCTGTGGTACAAGGGCTTGTCATAATTTACTGGTAGTAAATTTTATTTAACATTTGTTCACCAGGAAAGTCCAACTAAGACACAGCCTATTTTCAGCAGAGGCCCAGGGAGAAACACTGCAGAAGCATGTCTTTGGAATGTGGGAGGAAACCCATACAAATGCTGGGAGGACATGCAGACTCTGCACAGAAGGCACCCCAGCTGAGAATCAAAATGGAGAACCTCTTATTGAAGGGCAACAACATTAACCGCTGCACCACTGCACAGTCCCAGTCAGAGTGTGAGTGTGAGTGTGAGTGTGAGTGTGTGTGTGTACCATTGGTACAGGGGCTTGCCATAATGTAACATTGGTACTAAATGCCAATCAGTGTGTACCTTGACATTTCAAGTCTTTTTAATGGTCTGAAAGTAATAACACTACACAGTGATTGTTAAATGGTGCTGCATGAGCTTGATAGGGAAGGGGGAGTGATGGCAATGTGTTCACACTTTTTATACTCTCCTGGGTAGGGCCCCCAAAATGCTAGCACCGGCCATGCCAGTATACCAAATAAGGCCAGACTCCTACAGTCATGGTCAAAGCAACAATCCCTGATGAAGTTGTAAACAAAAAATCCACAATGGAGACATGTTTGAAGCAAGCACTATAAGCAGCTGGCAAACTGGCCTTTGACAAAATCATTTTCTAATGTGCAGTTCGACATATCTAGAAAATATCATGCAGTTTGTGATTTATTTAAAATTTTGCCAGGCCTTCTGTAACCACACTGAAGAGGACAACATTGTTCTGCCTCTGTAAACATGCACTCTTTTCAGACAGTGCACAAGCTAGTAAGTAAAAGTACAGAGTGTGAAAAGCTCATACTCCCTGGGAGCATGCAGCTTTTGATAACATGCAAGCAGGTGACAGCTATCAGGAAAAGCATTTTCTCAAAGATGTAAACTTTAAACATGCTGAACCAGACCATCAGTGAAGAAAGTTGCTGTACAGAGGAGGGATTCTTCAAATTTGGGTGAAGATGCAGAATCCCTTTAAAGAACTCTTTGTCCATCCAGATACAAGCCACAGTCCTGCACTCCCACAAGCGCATAATCTGCAGTATCAGAAAGTACAGTTGTGTACACTTACCATAAATGTAGATGTTCGAGTGTATTCACTGTTGCAGTCATCACACTTGGGTTATCTGCCTGCAGGTAAGCCCTCAGTCGGCCCGAATACCAGAGACTGAGTATTTCTGCGTCGATTGCTGTCACTTCAGGACTGACGTCAGGTCGTCAGGGGTATAAAAATAGGCAGCCGACGTCATTACATCAGTTTTTCTTACCCCAAATCTCAGGAGCCCCCCAAATAGGGAGCTAATTTATGGTGGAAAAAACACCACCAGTAAAAAGTAAATACCAATAGCTCTGTAAGGGGAGAGTAATAGAGACAGAGAAGGGGGGAGAGAGAGACAAGGGGACTGGAGGGAGGGTAACCAGGACTGTAACAGTGAATACACTCGAACATCTAGATTTATGGTAAGTGTACACAACTGTACTACGTTCTTCATATTTCACTGTTGCAGTCATCACACTTGGGTTGATTCCCAAAGCTGAAGAATGGATGGAGGCAATCAAGAAGAGTTGGGGCTGCCTAGTATGCCCTACAGGACTGCTGTAGCAAAACCCACCCTGCATTTGGAAAAGATAGGCAGGTGGTAATGCTTGGTGAAGGTGTGAACAGAAGCAGCTTCCAGAATGTCCCTGGTAGGGACTCCCCTGAGGAATGCTGTAGAGGTAGAAGTTGCCCTAGTGGAATGCGTTCTGACCCTCAGAGGGGTTGGTTTCCAATGGTGTTTGTAACAGAAATGGATACAGTGTGCTATCCATTTGGAAATGGTTTGTTTTGATATGGCCTTGCCCTCTGCCTCTGGTGCAAAGCTGATTAGTAACTGGTCAGATTTCCTGAAGGGCTTAGTCATATCAAGGTAGAATCTGAACTGTCTGTGCACGTCTAAAGAGTGCAAGATCCTTTCCCCTTTATTTTGAGGATTAGGGAAGAAGGTTGGCAAATGGATAGACTGGTTGAGAGCTACACTGGACACCACTTTAGGTATAAAAGTAGGGTTAGTCCTGAGGGAGACCCTGTCAGCATGGAAAATAATGAAGGGCTCCACAGCCATAAGTGCTTGTAGCTCAGACATTCTTCTAGCTGAAGTGATGGCCAGAAGCAAGGCTGTTTTCCAAGAGAGGAATTTTAACTCTGCTGATGCTGCAGGCTCAAAGGGGCGTAGAGTGGGCCTTTCCAGTACAAAGTTAAGGTCCCAAGCAGGGGTGGGGACTCTCCTTGGTGGCCTTAAGTTGTTGGCCCCTCTCAGGAACTGTTTGATGAGCGGGGGTGAGAAGAGATGTGGCTCTGTGTTGTAATGAGCCGAGATGGCAGAGGCATGGATCTTAATGAAAGAGAAGGATAGGCCTCTGTGGAGTAGATCTGCTAGGTAATCCAGGATTAGAGGTAAGGAGGGCAGTACTGTGTCCGCTCCTTCAGAGTGAAACCAGGAACAATACCTTTTCCACTTATTAGCATAAAATTTCCTTGCACTGAGTCTTCTGGCTTCAAGAATGACATCCAGCACTTGCTTGCTTAGGCTGGCCACTGGGGGAGCATTCAAGGAATAAGCCAGGCTGCAAGGTTCAGGGTTTGCAGTTGCGGATGCAAGATTTGTCCATCCTGCTGAGTGAGGAGGGTTGGGATCTGGGGTAGGTGGCATGGTGGCACCGGTGATAGACTGCGCATTAGTGGGTACCAGTGCTGGCATGGCCAGTCTGAGGCAATCAGGATTGCCCTTGGTCTGTCCTGTCTTGAGTAATATTCTTTTAAGAGGAGGCAGAGGGGGAAATGCATAGATTGACAGGTTTACCCACTGGAATGGTATGGCATCCATTTTCTAGGTCCTGCTGTCAGGTGTCCTGGTGCAGAATTTGCTGAGCTGGTGATTGTAGAGGAGGCAAAAAGGTCCACCTCCGGGGTCCCCCATTTCTGGGTTAGAAGGCTGAAAGTGCTGGGATCTAATTGCCACTCGTGTGGGTCTAAGAGATTTCTGCTTAAGTCGCCTGCCAGAGAGTTTTGTTTGATTGGCAGGAATTGAGCTTACAGATGAATATGCATGGCCAAGGCAGTGTTCCACAGGGTCATGCCTAGCCTGCAGAGTGGGTACCCCCCCTGCTTGTTGATGTACCACATCACTGTGATGTTGTCTGTTTTTATTAGCAGGGCTCCTGGTGAGAGTAGGGATCTAAAAGCTGTCAGAGCATGCTGAACAGCTAGTATCTCTTTTTGGTTGATGTGCAGATTTTTATTTATTTATTTATTTTTTATTTTACATTTGTTGACCGGGCTAGTCCAACTGGATATTTGTCCATTTTCAGTAGAGGCCCGGGGAGAAAAGCTCCAGCATGAACAGTAAACAAAGTTAACAACATATAACAAAGACATGTATGAAAACAGTACAGTGGTAGCATTGGTTAAAAGAAATAATATAGTAATATAATTATAGGATAGACATTATGCTAAACGTTAAACTAAGTAAAACAAAACAGGTATACTAAACACAAAGTGGGTATTGCACAACAGAGTAAAGTATTTATAATTTATCCTCTTACTATGAAAAAAAAGTAACATGATTTAGAGGCCTAGGTTGGAAGCCTAAGTTACGGGAGTGGGGAAAGGGGTATGAGTAGGAGGGGAAAAGATTTCAGTCTGGGTTAGCACAAGGACAAAGCACTGAGTTTTAAGATGTTCTTTAATATGTTTTTTGAATAGAGAAGTAGAAGCTAGGTTAGATAGTTCAGGGGGGAGCTGATTCTAGTTTTTACCTGTAGTGCTTGAGAAAAGTGAGTCACCAGCTTTGTTGTTAGATTTAATCAAGGAGACCAGGAGTTTATTAGCAGAACGTAGTGTAGCTAGATTTTTATAAGGTGAAATCAGATTAGCGAGGATAGGGGTATCATTGGGGAGGTATAGGATCCTTTGAATGATAAGTAACTGTTGACAGAGTATGTGGTTCTGCAATTCTAGCCATCCTAGTTGTTTGAGGTTAAGACAGTGGTGAGTTTTGAAGGGAGTACATGTAATGAATCTAGCTATGCTATTGTAACAGGTAGAAAGTTTGGTGATGTTGTTTTTTGATAGGTTAGTATATATAGCAGAGGCATAGAAAAGGGTAGAGATGAGGTGGGTCTGGGCAATAGTTTTCCTGGCTGAGGGGGTAAGGAAGGGTTTAATTCTATAGAGAGTACCAAGTTTTTTGTTAACAGACTTTATGGTGGCGTTAATATGGTCGTCATAATTAAGACGATTGTCAATTGTAACACCTAGTAGGCGGGTGGTAGTATCTGGGGTTATGTTGGTAGCATTGTTAGAGGTTATAGCGAAGAATGGTGTGGATGATTTATGAGTTGGAGTAAAGAGTAGTAGTTTTGTTTTTTTGGGATTAAGGAGAAGACAATGTTGCATAAACCAGTTTTCAACATTTTGGAAAACAGTTTGGGTGAGGGACTGGAGGGAGGCTACGTTCTTAGCAGTACAGATTAAGGTCGAGTCATCTGCATATTGAATGCAGGTGGCTTGAGGTATGTTCAAGTGTAGGTCATTAATAAATAAGGAAAAAAGAAGGGGACCTAAGATTGAGCCTTGCGGGACTCCCAATATTTATTGGGAGTAATGAAGACAGATTGTTATCCCAAAGCACTGCTTGCTGCCTGTTTTGAAGATAACACTTAAACCATTGTAATGCTTGTGGATCAAGAGAATGATAATTTAGTTTGTCAAGAAGTAAGTTATGGTTAACCATATCAAAGGCTTTTGACAGGTCTATAAATAGTGCAGAGGAAAAGGAGTTATCGTTACGATTTTTATTTATAGAGTCAGTGAAGGATAGAAGGGCAGTCGTCGTGCTGTGGAATGGTCTGAAGCCTTGTTGACAGTTGGCTAGTAGGTTATTTTGTAGTAGGTGGTTGAGTAATTGTGAATACATTTTTCCATTATCTTAGCTAATGGGGAGAGTAAGGCAATAGGGCAAAAGTTAGAAAGCTCAATAAAAAGATCCACCTTTATGTAGAGGGATGATGTGAGATACTTTCCATATGGTAGGGATTTTGCCTTCAGAGATAGTTCTGTTAATAAGTATAGATATGGGATAGTCTATAGCTTTTGCAGCAATTTGTAGGTATTCAGATGGGAGTCTGTCGGCAGATGGGGTGCAAGGTTTCAGTTTCTTAAGTAGCTTATGAATAAGAGATGTAGGAACAGGTTGTATATGAAAGGTATGAGATGAAGTTTTGGAGGTATTTGGTGGGCAAGCAGTAGATGGAGGTAAAGAATTGGCTAGGGTTTGAATGGCTTCTGTAAAATATTTATTAAAGGCATCAGGGATCTGGTTGGAATTATTATGGTTGAAGCCTAATGGGGCAGGAGTAGTCGAAGAAGTTTGTTTATCCCTGACCAGAATTTTTGTGGAGTTTGTTGACTGGTTTGTTGGAGGTGAAGATAGAAGTCTTATTTATCTCTAAGAGTATCTTTCTTGGTGGCATTTCTTAACTGTTTAAAGAGGAGGTGATCAGATGGACATTTGGTAGCTCTCCATTTAGCCCATATTTTGTTTCTGAGGATCATTTTTTGCTTAGTTTGTTTTGTTAGCCATGGGGCAGATTTGGTTCTTATTCTAGTAGAGCGATAAGGTGCATGATAGTCTAGGATTTGAAGAAAGTTAGTGTTGAAGTAGGTCACAGCCTCATCAAGTTCAAGATGGGTCAGTGGTGACCAGTCACATGCTTGCAATTCATTCAGGAAACTATCAGGATTAAAGAAGTTTTTTGAGCGGGAAGTTTTGAGTTTATGAGTAGTTGGGATATGACATTTTTGTCTAATAATGTAAGTAAGCATATGGTCACTAATATTATCGGGAAGGGTTCCTGGAGTATAATTGCTAGGGTGGTTATTAATAAGGATCCAGTCAAGAGTAGATTCTTTCCTGTTAGGTTTGTGGATTCTAGTCGGAGTGGTTATTAATTGAGAGAATCCATAGAGATTTATGTGGTTAGTAGAGTTCTGGGAAGTACAGGTTAACCAGTCTATGTTGAAGTCACAAAGTACGATGGTTTCCTGGGGTAGTTGGGTAGAGAGGAAATTAAGTAAGTTTTCAAGAGTATTAGTATTGTTTCCAGGGGGAAGATACATACAAATTAGGTAGATAGATTTTTTTTGTTGTTAATTTGGAGTTTAGTAGACAATATTTCAGATTTGGTGTCTAGTGATGGAAGCTCATTATAGAGGGAAACTTGGAGATTAGATATATAGATAATGGCTATACCCCCGCCTTTTTGGTTTCATTTGGGCTTCAGTGGCCCTGAATGCACCTGTCGTCCAGATGTGCCCCCCAGGCATAGTCTGATGCGTCTGTGGTTAGGGTCTGGGTGGCATGGGGTTGTGTAAAGGTAAGTCCCTTGTTGTGGGTGCATGCTGCTGCCCACCAAAGAAACTCTGCCCTTAGACAAGGTATGATGGTTTCCAGGTCCTCGGAATGTTGGCACCAAAGACTTTTTAAGTACCATTGAAGTTTCCTCATATACAGTCTGGTATATTTAATTAGCAGAATGCAAGAGGCCATGAACCCTAGAGCCTGCAGGATTTTCCTTGTAGACAGCTGGGTTCTGGTGGCCATTTCTGCAAAGCAGCCTGTTAGATAGGCTTGTTTTTCTGAAGTAAGGAATGCCATCTGGGATGCTGTGTCCAAGCTTGCTCCCAGGAATACAATCTTTTGACTGAGGAGTAGTTTTGATTTCTTCTCGTTGATAGTGTACCCCCAAGGGAGGTTAGAAGGCTCTTTACAAATGTCAGGTGCTGCAACAGCTTTTCCTGACTGTCTGCCTGAATCAGGCAATCGTCCAAGTAAGAGTATATTTAAATCTTTCTCTGTCTGCAATAGGTAATGGCTGGAACCAGGCATTTTGTGAAGACTCTTGGAGCAGTGGATAAGCCAAAGGGAAGTGCAGAGAAAGTACAGTTGTGTACACTTACCATAAATGTACATGTTCCAATGTATTCACTGCTGCAGTCATTACATTTGGGTTATCTGCTTGCAGCAGCCCTCAGTCGGCCTGATTAACAAAGTCTTGGGTCCTACGTCGGTTGCGGTCTCTTCTTCCGTGACATCAGGTCATCACAAGTATAAAACATGCAGCCGACGTCATTACATCAGTTTTTCTTGCCCCAGATGTCAGGTAATCCCCTAAAGGGAAGCAATTAAAATCTATAAATATATAAGGTTATACCTCCAACAGAAAAGCAAATAAACCAAAAGCTTTTAAGCACTGAAAAGGAGAGAAGAGGTACAGCCAAAAGAAGAAAGGGGGCTGGAGGGAGGGTAACCAGGACTGCAACAGTGAATACACTTGAACATCTACATTTATGGTAAGTGTACACAAATGTACTATGTTCTTTGTGTTTCACTGTTGCAGTCACTAGATTTGGGTAGATTCCCAAAGCTAAGGATGGGAGGAGGAATTTGGATAGCATTAGGACCAGCTATAGGGCCCTGAAAAATTGCAGTGGCAAAGCCAGCTCTGGATTTAGAGAAAATTGGCAAATGGTAATGCTTGGTGAAAGTATGTACAGAATTCCAGGTAGCAGCTTCTAGGATGTCTGTGGTAGGTACGCCTCTGAGAAAGGCTGTAGAGGTAGATGCAGCCCTGGTTGTGTGGGGTCTGATCCCCTGTGGGATAGGTTTTCCATGGTGCTTATAGCAGAAATTAATGCAAGGGCTTATCCATTTGGAGATAGTTTGCTTTGAAATAGCCTTCCCCTCTGTCCCTGCAGCAAATGCCACCAGCAGTTGTTCAGATTTCCTTTGAGGTTTAGTCCTGTCCAAGTAGAAGCTAAGTTGTCTGTGCACATCTAAGGAGTGCACTATCTGTTCCCCTTTGTTCTGTGGATTAGGAAAGAAGGTTGGCAAATGAATTGACTGATTAAAGGCCACACTGGACACCACCTTTGGCATAAAAGAGGGATTGGTCCTGAGGGACACCCTGTCCGCATGAAAGATGACGAAAGGCTCCACTGCCATAAGGGCCTGTAATTCAGATACCCTTCTTGCTGAAGTGATCGCTAAATGGAAAGCTGTTTTCCAAGAAAGGAATTTTAAATCTGCAGTAGCAGCTGGCTCGAAAGGAGGAAGGGTGAGTTTCTCCAATACAAAGGTCTCAGGCTGGAGTTGAAGCTCTCCTGGGTGGTCTTAAATTTTTTGGCCCCTCTAAAGAACTGCTTGAGCAGTGGATGAGAGAAGAGGGGAAGTTCTGTGTTATAATGAGCTGAAATGGCTGAGGCGTGAATTTTTATAGAGGAAAAAGATAGGCCCTTGTGAAGCATCTCAGTTAAGTATTATAAAATCTGAGGTAAACTGGGCACTGCTGTGCTCATCCCTTGAGATTGATTCCAGGCACAGAATCTTTTCCATTTTTTAGCATAAGATTTTCTAGTACTACGCCTCCTTGCCTGTAAAATGATATCCATCACTGGTTTACTGAGGGATGGTAAAGGAGAGCTTAGGTAATTAGCCAGGCTGCTAGGTTCAGTGTTTGAAGCTGGGGGTGCAGAATCTGGTTCTCCTGCTGAGACAGCAGGGTAGGAGAATGAGGCAGGTGCCATGGAGCCAACAATGACACACTGCGCAGGAGGGGGCCAGTCAGGTGCAATCAAAATCACCTTGTCCTTGGTTTGTCGTGTTTGATCTTTAGAAGTACATTGGAGAGCAGATGCAGAGGAGGAAAGGCATAACCTGATAGGTTTTTCCAGTTGAAGGACAGAGCATTCACTTTTCAAGCTTGTCTGTGGGGAGTCCTTGTGCAAAATTTTTCCAATTGATAGTTCTGAGGGGAGGCAAACAGGTCTATATCTGGGCTCCCCCATTTGCTTGTCAACATGTTGAAAATCCTTGGTTCCAGTTTCCACTCGTGTGGGGTCCATGAGGTTTCTGCTTGGTCCATCTGCCAGTGTATTTAGTTTTCCTGGCAGGAATCGAGCTTGTAGATGCACTTGGTAGCTCAAGGCTGTGTTCCACAATGTCATGGCTAGTCTGCAGAGGGGGTAAGAATGTGTACCCCCCCCTTGCTTGTTTATGTACCACATAACAGCGGTGTTGTCCGTCTTTACCATTAATTTTCCTGGAAGAATGTGGTCTTTGAAGGCTGTCAGAGCTTTCTGTACAGCTAACATTTCTTTATAGTAAAATAAAGATGGTAAAGGTGCAAACAAAGGCTGCAAATAGTCAACAGCATACAAATTCCTTCCACACAATTATCGAAGACAGGAACAGTCCAAACTGGAATAAAAACTCAGTTTATTCGTGCACGAATATGGATATATGCATATGGAATTAGAAGAATGCAGGAGGCCATGAACCCCAAGGCTTGTAGTATTTGCCTTGCAGATATAGCAGGGTTTTTGTGGCCACTTGTTTGAAGTAGGTTGTCAAGTGAATTTATTTCTCTGGCGTGAGGAAAGCCATCTGGGAAGTTGTATTCAAGCTTGCTCCCAGGAATACAATTTGTTGACAGGGTACAAGGTGCGATTTATTTTTGTTTATGGTGTACCGCAGACAAGTTATCACCCTTTGTATAAAAAACTAGCGAAAACCACCGCTAATTCAAAAGCCAAGAACTCGACTCAGGCCAGTCCAAAATGTAAAAAACATGAAAAACAACAAATTTTATTAAGCCACTGTAAAAGCTTTTCGTTAGTACCTGGCACTAACTTCTTCAGACAAGCAAAACATTCCCACCATTACAAGTGAGTTTAAATACCAACATTGAAACACTTAACCACGCCCCTTGATCTCCCTTTAGCTCCTTAAAGGTACAGATCACAGCTAACTAGGGTGCATTTGCAATTCTCTAACATAATAAAAAATAAAAAAATTCATACACAGAGACTGTAATAGTAGCAGGCTTTGAAACTGAAAGAAAAAAGCCCAATATTTTGATTATAAAACTGTATAAAGTAGATAAATATGTAAAATATAGAATAACATAAAAATAACAATGTTCAACCTACAGCATAAATACTAATAATGGAAGCGTGACACTTCCTAATCAAAAATTACCTATGCATACATTGTATCTTGCCTGCATTCAAGTAAAATAACTAATGTAATGATTATAATAGATATAATGAAATTAATGCATACTGTCTTAAGTATTTAAATAACTAGAACAGCTACCCAAGAAAAATATAATATTAATCATATCTCACTAAATAATAAAAATAATAATATAGAAATATAAAATATGACATGTAACATATAATATAATATAAATTTAGGCTACTCAGTATAGGTTTAATACTGTCATCAAATAAAACAGGTCTAAAAGTTAGCGTATCTAGACCTGAAATTACTAAATAATAAAATATGAATCAATAATATATATTGTAAAATAATAATGATGTATAATCATAACAATAACTGATAACTATTAACCCTCCACCACTGTCGACGAATAGAGTTATAAAAACCATTAATTTGTCGACTCTCATTTTTCATTTTTTGACTCTCATTTAAAAAAAAAAAAAAAATGTGAGAATAAACAGCTCATCACCTCTTCAAACTTTTAAGTTTTAAAAAACAACAAAGCACCTCGCGGCATACCGGACTCCGAATGGGTCTCAGTAGAGGCCTGCGAATCTGAAGAAGCGGGTATCACGGGCTGTGAAAGCACCTCACTGAGTACCAGCGAACTGGGCGGCCTGTCTCGGTCTTTATCTTTGTGTTTTTTCGGAATGTCGGTAGTCGGATAGGATAATTGAACCAAGCACCAAAATATTTAGAAGCGCAAATATACTGACGACAGATAGTTTGTGGTTTAAATAAGGCACAAAACCGAGAGCGAGGTACGTCGTGGTCAAGGCCTAGGCAAGGAATACAGTACGAATGAAAATCTTTATGAGGTATTTGCTTTCCATAAGAAATGAAGTTATTTACTTTTACTGACATCGGTTTAGAGCAAGAAAAAGTTTCCCCAATGGGGTACTTAGCTTTTAGGTGAAGACTTCAGTTCTGAAACTCGAAAACAAAAATTTCAGGAGTCTGCCGACCAGCACTTGCGAAATGCTTCTGCTTCGGGCACCGCACGGCAAGAAAGACTGATGTAATGATGTCGGCTGCATGTTTTATACCCCTGACGACCTGACATCATGGAAGAAGAGACAGCAACCGACGCAGGACCCAAGACTTTGTTAATCAGGCCGACTGATGGCTACTGCAAGCAGATAACCCAAATGTAATGACTGCAACAGTGAAACACGAAGAACATCTGATAATACATAGATCCTGCCCTAAAACGTAGATATTTCCTGCATGAGTCCCTAATAGGGATGTGCAGATAGGCTTCTTTTAGGTCTAGGGTGGCTAACCTGGCATCTTTGGACAGCATAGGAAGAAGCTGCTGAAGGGTGAGCATTTTGAATTTTGGGACCACCAAGAAGGTGTTAAGAATGAAAAGATCTAGGATTGGGTGCCAAGCGCCCTCTTTTCTGTGTACCAGGAAAAGTCTGGAATAAAACCATTGACCTATCTGTTCTGCAGGAACAAGATGAATTGCCCTTATGGAGAGCAAGGATTGAACTTGGTTTCGTGCCTCTGCCCAACGGTTTGGAGGAAGATCTGGGTACCCTTTTGGGGTTAGCAGTGTGTGGAAGTAAAATTTGTATCCCTGGGATACAGTGTTGAGGACCCATCAGTCTTTGGTGATGGAGGTCCAGTTTTTTGCATGGTGGGCAAGTTTTCCTCCTAGGGGCACGGTTTGGGCAGAGGTGAGAAGCGGAGTTGAGAAGTCATTGTGAATTCTTTCCGTAAGGGGGTGGCTTAGCACTCCTTGTTTTAGAAGTGGAGGTACTCCATTGCTTAGATCTCTGCATACCCTGAGACTGTAATTTGGGGAGGGTCTGTTTCCCCTGGATCTAGTTTAAGATGGCCTAGAGGGGGCTGGAAAGGACCAAAGTTTCGAGGGGCAATGCCTACTGAATCTTGGAGGCTGCACTTGCAAAAAATCTTTCACTGTCTGCATGGACTTTTTCTTCCATCTTTTTTAGAACCTCTTCTGCTTTGGTGCCAAACAGATTGTCCTTGTTCAAAGGAGCATCCAGTAATTTTGATTTGACATGGTCTGGCAAGATCTGCTCCTTAAGCCAAGCATGCCTTCTAAGTACAGAACCTGTGACTGCTGCCCTGCAAGATGCTTCTAGGGCATCAAACCCACACTGCAAGATATGCTTGCTGACTTGGCTTGCAGAATGCAAAAGCTCCTGTAATTCTTTACTTTCTGCACAGTCAGGAAAGGTAGATCATTTTTGCTTAAGTTCCATAATATGTTGCTGGTATTTCAGCATGTGGCAAGCACAGTTGTGTACACTTACCATAAATGTAGATGTTAGAGTGTCTTCACTGTTGCAGTCATCACTGTAGGGTTCTTCCTGCCGGCAGGCAGCCCTCAGTCGGCCAGAATCCCAAACTCTGGGTCCGGCGTCGGCTGTGCACTCATCTTCCCTGACGTCAGTGCGCCAGGGGTATAAAGCTCCCAGCCGACGCCATGTTCTCCAGTTTTTCTTGCCCCAGATGTCAGGTGCCCAAAAGTAAAGGCTAAAAGTAAAACAAAAATGTAACATACAACAAACCCCATACCCTGTAGCAAATACACCTCAGAAGAAGGGTGAAGTAGGGAATCATACCAAAAAAAAGTGTAAGAGGGGATAGGAGGGTGGGTAACCCAGACTGCAACAGTGAAGACACTCGAACATCTACATTTATGGTAAGTGTACACAACTGTACTATGTTCATCGTGTTTCACTGTTGCAGTCATCACTGTAGGGTTGAATCTCAAAGCTGAGATACAGGGTGGTGGTTATTGAGTAGAAGGGGCGGCTAGAAGGCCTTGCAAGACTGCAGAAGCAAAGCCTGCCCTAGACTTAAAATAAAGAGGGAGATTATAGTGCTTAGAGAAAGTATGCACTGAACTCCAAGTTGCAGCTTCCAAAATATCTTTGGTAGGGACTCCCCTGAGAAAGGCAGCTGAAGTAGCAGCAGCTCTGGTAGAGTGAGTCCTAATTTTTCCTGGGATTTGCTTTCCATGATGAGAGTAACAAAATCTGATTCCATGAGCAATTTAGAAATGGTCTGTTTTGAAATAGCTTTGCCTTGGGAATTTGCTGCATAAGAAACAAACAGTTGTTCTGTTTTCCTGATATCCTTGGTTCTGTCCAGGTAATAGTGAAGCTACCTGTGCACGTCCAAAGAATGCAAGATCCTCTCCCCCTTATTTTGTGGATGAGGGAAAAAAGTTGGCAGGTGAATAGTTTGGTTTAAAGCCACTTTAGAAACCACTTTAGGCATGAAAGTAGGGTTAGTCCTCAAAGAAACCCTGTCTTGATGAAAGATAATGTAAGGTTCCACAGCCATGAGCGCTTGTAACTCCGAGACTCTCCTGGCTGAAGTTAAAGCCAGTAGGATAACAGTCTTCCATGATAAATACTTTATATCAGATGTGGCAGCAGGCTGAAAAGGAGGCAGAGTAAGTTTTTCCAGGACATAATTGAGGTCCCAGGTAGGAATGGGTGGAGTCCTAGGGGGCCTTAAATTCTTTGCTCCTCTGAGATATTGTTTCAGAAGTGGATGTGAAAAATTGGAGGATCTGTATTATAATATGCAGAGATAGCTGAGGCATATATTTTTATGGAGGAAAAAGATAAACCGTTATGCAACATATCTGTTAAGTAATGTAAAATCAATGTAATATTTGGAATGTGAGGATCTGATTCCTGAGCATGCATCCAGGTGCAAAATCTCTTCCATTTACCTGCATAAGATTTCCTAGTGCTAGGCCTTCTGGCTTCTAAGATAACATCCATGACCTGTTTGGAAAGGGTAGCATTAATTATAGACCCTGAATACGCCAGGCTGAGAGTTTTGATATGAGAGTGCAGGACCTGGCCCTGATGTTGAGACAAAAGATTTGGAATCTGAGGTAGAATCCAAGGAGGTTCCTGGGATAGATTTATCAGTGTTGAGTACCAAAATTGTCGAGGCCAATTTGGGGCTAGTAAGATCAGCTTTGGTTTGTCCTGTTTTATTTTTAATAACGCCCTTGGTAGAAGAGGTAGCGGTGGAAAGGCATACCCCGAGAGGTTCCTCCAACTGAATGAGAGAGCATCCACTTTCCATGCTAGCTTGTGATATGTCCTTGTGCAAAAAGTCTGTAACTGGTAGTTGTGGGGAGATGCAAATAGATCTATGTCCGGGCAGCCCCAGGCTTCTGTAATCATCTTGAATATTTGGGTGTCTAGCATCCACTCGTGTGGGTCTGACAGGTTCCTGCTCAGGCTGTCTGCCAGAGTGTTTTGTTTCCCTGGCAGGAATTGAGCTTGTAGATCCACCTTGCAAGCTAGTGCTGTGTTCCATAGAGTCATGGCTAGTTTGCAAAGGGGGTAGGAGTGTGAACCCCCTTGCTTATGTACCACATAACTGTGGTGTTGTCTGTCCATATCAGTAGCTGCCCTGGCTGTAAAAGATCCCTGAAAGCCAAGAGGGCATTCTGCACAGCTAACATCTCTTTTAAATTGATATGTAGATGCTTCTGATCCTCTGTCCAAAAACCTTGCAGGCCTTTCCCCTGCAAGTGGGCTCCCCATGCATAATCCGAGGCGTCCGTGGTTATCACTTGGTAGGCTGGAGGTAGACTGAAGGCTTTCCCTTTGTTTTGAAGACATGCCGTGGCCCACCAATAGAATTCCTTTTGCAGGCAAGGCAAGACAGCAATCACTGTTTCCAGACTGTGACAATGCTGGGACCATACACTTTTTAGGTACCATTGTATCTTCCTCATATGCAGTCTTGCATATGGTATGAGTAGGATGCAGGAAGCCATGTAACCCAAAGCCTGCAGGAATTTCCTTGCAGTTAGCTGAGACATTAATGCCAGGCTTTTGAAAGTTGAAGCCAGCTGTAGTTGTTTTTCTGGCGTCAGGAATGCCATCTGGGTTGTTGTGTTTAAAAGAGCACCCAGGAAAGTTATCTGTTGAGTGGGTGGCAAATTTGACTTTTTTACGTTCACAGTGAATCCCAGGTACTTGAGTAGATTCTGAACAAATTCCAGGTGCTGGAGTAAAATGTCCTTGCTGTCTGCTTGAATAAGGCAGTCGTCCAGATAAGGGTAAATTTGAATTCCCTTGAGTCTGCAGTAAGCTACTACTGGTGCCAGGCACTTGAAGACCCTGGGCGCAGTAGACAAGCCAAAGGGTAGCACAGAGAATTCGTAATGTTTCGAGCCTGCCTTGAACCTGAGGTATCTTCTGCACTCCTGTCTGATAGGAATGTGTAGGTAAGCCTCCATTAAGTCCAATGTCACCATCCATGCATTTTTGCTCAACATTGGCAGGAGCTGCTGCAGAGTAAGCATCTTGAACTTTGGTATCTCCAGGAAAGTATTTAAGACTGACAGATCCAGGATGGGTCTCCAAGTATTTTGCTTTCTGGGAACTAGAAAGAGTCTTGAATAAAAGCCTTGTCCAGTCTCTGAATATGGAACCAGTTATATGGCCCTCATAGCCATGAGGGACCTCACCTGTTTTAATGCCTCTGCCCATTGAGTTTTTGGTAGGTCTGGCCATCCGTTTGGTTTTGGTAAGGTGTGAAAGTGGAATTTGTAACCTCTTAAAACTACATCCAGAACCCACTTGTCTTGGGTTATGCAAGTCCAATTTCGGTGAAAAAGAGAAAGTTTTCCTCCCAGAGGAGCTTCCAGGAGAGAGGTTCCTGGAGCCATGCAGGGGGAGTCATTTAGCCTGTTTCCTATAAGGTTGAGACCCATCTTCTCCACCCCTGGGGGTGGAAGCACTCCACACTCTAGGTCTATAAGAGGTCTGTGCTTGGGCCCTCCCTCTGGGGCGCCTATATCTACCCCTCTGAGGCCTGTCCGAGCTGAGAAAGGACCAATTTTTAGCTGGTCAATTTCTGCTAAATCTAGGAGGCTGAACTTGTAAGAAATCCTTAACCGTTTGCATGGATTTTGCCTTATCCTCCATTTTCTTTATAACCTCTTCAGCCTTAAACCCAAACAAAGCATTATGTTGAACAGGAGCATCCAGTAATTTTGCTTTTACTTGATCAGGCAAATTTTGTTCCTTTAACCAAGCATGCCTTCTAATGACCGTGCCAGTGGCAGCCGCCCTGCAAGAGGCTTCCAAAGCATCAAAACCACAGTGTAAGGTACGTTTCCCCAACTGCTCAGTAGCATGCATCAAATCTTGTAATTCCTTATTGTCTACACATGCAGAAATGGTACAGAGTTTTTGTTTCATAACAGACAAAAGGTATTGCTGGTATTTCAACATATGAAATTGACAATTTAAAGCCCTAATAGATAAAGTAGCAGAAGTGTACACTTTTTTGCCCCATCTCTCCAAAGCTCTAGAATCCTTATCTGACGGAATAGGGTTCTTAGCAGTGGCGGCCTTAACACCCTTAGGACCCTGAGAAATGGTTTCTGGATCAGCAGTAGGATTTTTAAATAGAAACTGGTGGGAGTTGGGGACTCTGTAATATCTATCACGCTTAGCAGGGGCCGGAGGAAAGGAGTCTGGGGTTAAGTTAGACTCTGAAAAGACATCATCCACAACATCCAAAATAGGAGGAATAGCCAGGGGTCTGTGTTGGAGAAGAAGGAAATCCCTAAGCCTTCTCTTAGATTCAGAGTACTCCTGTCATTCCCAGTGAAAATGTTCCCTCATGTCATGTAAAGTTTCCCCAAAAGAATAATCTTCAGGAGGAGAAGCTGAAGGAATGGATTCCTCAGCATCAGGATCTTCATAAGGAGGGAAAGTATAATCCTGTTCAGAGGAAGACACCGAAGAGACAGATACCTGATCAGAGGATTCATAATCCAATTCTTGTCTTGGCCTTTTGTCTGGAGGGGGATGGGAACCCCTAATCATAGTTAGAAAGTCCTCCGCCAATTTAAGCCTTTGTTTTTGAGATTTAGGTCCCGGATCAGAGGAGGCCTGGGCTTGAGTCTGTTTTAGAAGGAGTCTTTGTCTTTGCCTGAAGCTGCGTAGGCCTGAAAACCCCCTCGGAAGCCGGTACCTGCACAGCGGCTCCGGACCCATCCGAGGGAGCATTATCCGAAGGTCCTGCACCTGGAGTATCTGAAGGCCTAGTTGGCTCCTCATGGGAGTCCGTTTCGGCAAGCGGTTCTGTAATGGCCAACGACAGGGGCTGCGAAAGCGCCTCACTGACGGCCGAACCGGCAGCTGGCTCTGATTGTAAACTGTTGTCTGATTTGGACCTCGGAGGCCAATCCTTATCCTTGCGCCTTTTATGAACTCCGGTAGTCAGAAGCGTGTCCAACGACATGTTATAATTAAATTGCCTCCCAAAGTAATGAAAGGCAAAATCGTATCTCCGTTTAATAGTCCGCTGATTAAATCTAGCACAAAGCTGACAATTAGCTACGTCATGGTCAGGGCCTAGACAAGGAATACAGTAAGACCACCAAACCGAAGAACCAAACATTAGATGCAAACACAACAAAGTACTTCCCTTGAAGAAGCTCCACAAGGGGATGGATTGCAGCTCTCCTAAAGGGGAACACTGTCTGAACAGTCAAAGCTGCTACTCACAAAGGGCAGGAGTCCTCAATAAGTGAGCAGAGAGTGCCTCCACACAGCCCCATTTCTGAAGGCCCAATCTCAACCTAGGCACAAATAACCTCTCCAGGAACTGAAGGAGTGGGTCTAACAGGCTGGCTATAGGCTCTTAATTATAGAGAGAACGGTTGTGGGAACCCAGCCTGGGAACCTTGTGTTTCCAGGAGGTAGGAAGACGGGCTCAAAATAAAGGGTAGTGTCATGCACCATAAACGGGAAGACACTTAAAAGATTAGCAGACAAGCCCAGTCAGGGAAGACACTGCCAATGCTGACTTAAAGGTGAAAGATAATCAAACCAAAAAGAAGTTCAAATAATTCATGGAGAACTCAGTCAAGCTCCCCATCAAGACAGATACAGCCCTGAAGGGGACATGTAGGCTATAGATGAAAAGACCCACCCTGAGTGGCATAGAACCTCTGCCAAAGATGGGGGTATGAACATGGGGGGGGGTGCCCTCTCTAGGATCCTGAGTCTATCTGCAAGCAAGGAAGAGAAACCAACTTGGAAACCAGGGCAATCACAACTACCCAGACCACTCCGTCTCACTCCCAAGCCATCATGCTTAGGCAATGCAGGCCCACCCACAAGGGAAAGGGCAGCTTGCATAAAAACAAACTTGCTTGCCTTGTTTGGACAGCTCCTCACCAGCTGTCTGGAGAAACCCCACAGTCAGAAAATGACACCCCAATGGAATGCAACTGAGAAAGTCAGGAAAATCCTACTGGAAAAACTACTATAGGAACCCTCGACAAGGCAACCTCTTATTACCAGTGTGAAAGGGTCACAGAGTAGAGGTCTTCTTTCCCAGTTTCAACCCAGAAGGTAATGCCTGGATAGGCTCTGGAGAATTAGTGACTTCAATAGCCACCCTTATCTACATAGTGTTTTCCCAGCCAAAGACTGAGAAAACACTGCAAAGCTCCTCCATCACCAGTTAAGCTGCAGTGTGAATATTCCTGGTTGACTTCTTTGAGACGGTTACCAAGGCCCTGGATGAGGGAAAGACAGTGCATACAGTTTACCTTGACTTGGCCAAGGCTTTGACACAATACCCCACTCAGGCATCATCGAAAAGCTAACACAACTTGGTGTAAACCCCCATTTCATCAGGTGGGTGGCCAACTGGCACACCCACTGGACCCTCAAGGTCAAAACAGGCACCTCCACCTCCGATAGCAGACCTGTCACTACTGGAGTTCCCCAGGGATCTGTCCTGGGACCCCTACTGTTTGGCATCTACTTCTCAGAGGTCCAGGCAAAGGCAAAAGGCCTGTGGCTGACCAAGTCTGCGTACAATTGTAAGTTGGGTGCTGTCATTGACTCCCCAGACAACGTTGACATACTGCAAGAGGGTCTCTCAGCAACTAATGACTGGTGCCAAAGTCATGGCCTCAAGCTAAATGCAAAAAAATGATCATACCATTCGGCAGAAACACGGCCCCTACTGATTACCACATCAATGGCAACCCCCTAAACACACAACCTGTGGTGAGAGACCTGCGTACTCAGGTTGATAATCTTACTTTCAACCATCATGTAGCGGCAGTGAAAAGTCAGAAAAGCCTTTTATTTGGTTCATCTCATAAGTAAAAGGATTGCATCCAGAAAAAAAAGGAGATTACTACCTCTCTATAGTCCTCCCTCATTAGACCAATAATAGAGTATAACACCCCATTTGGTATGTACCTTTCCAAACATCTGCACCAACTGGAAAGGCCACAGAAATACCTCACAAAGAAAATCCATGGCCTCCTACACTCAAATCATTATCATTCTACGCTGTATCATACTGATTGCTCAGAGGTGATCTGTGTTTCGCCTACAAGGTAATCTTGGACCCTGCCCTACTAGAGATGCTCCATATCCGTAAGTCTAACTCCTCATGCATTACCCCCTTAAAAGGCCTGAATCTAATATGCGACATCAACAAAACCTGCTGGAGACACAGATTTGTCTCTCAGAGGCTGCCCAGTCTCTGGAATAGACTTCCCATACATGTTATACAGAGTTCCTCGCTGACTCCCTTCAAGCGCAATCTTGATGAGTGGATGGGAAACCACAAATTTGTCCCAGGGGTTTTACCTGTGTCCCTCACTGACAGGGGTGACAAGTGCTGACTGATGTTTCTTTTTGGGATAAACTATTGGCTAGGCTTGTAAGGGCCATCAGCCTAGTAACCTCCTATGATCCTATGGGTGGGGTGGGGTGGGAGTTGCTCTGACCAAAATGATGAGACCAAAAAGCCATATTTGTCAAAAAGACGGATTTAGATGGTCCATCCAAAGGAAAAAGAGCAGCCAGCAATGCCCAATAGGAAACAAAATCTGCACCTACTTCAAAGTTGCGTATGGCAGAGAAACACAAAGGGGAAGGACAAAAATGAGCAAAACAAGAGTGTGCCTAACCAGAGCAAGCCCTCATTTGCTACTGTCCAGCAGATTTTTCACTATCTCTCTGTCCATCTCTTTCTCTCTCTCTGACTGGAATGAATCAAGAGAGCTGTTTCTTCTAGAGTGATCCAGGGCTGCATAGTCATTGATGGAAAATCATTGAAGAACCCTTACAAAATCTATTCAGCAAAGGCAAGCGGATACTGCTTAGTCCTGTGCCTATGACACCTATGGTACATTTTCATCCTTCAGGAGAAGGGAGAGGTAAGTGGCAAAAGAAGCAGTTTCCCTGATAAGGGGTGGGCTTGCCTGCCTGTTATGAAAGGAGGCATCAAGTAAAGACTGCAACCCCTACCCAAAAATCCCATTCCTGTTGAAGGAGGCATCAAGCATAAGGCTGCCTGGCTTGCTTTACTGTGAAGATAATCTTAACCTTTCCATCTGCAACAGACACATGGATATGCCTGTCTATGATCAAAACATCCACCACAGATACAGAGAGAATTCTCAGGTGGGGTTGCGCTAACACATGACTGAAAGACAAGTGTTAGATCCTGGCTGACTGAGACCTGAAAAGTCTAATCAGAAGGTCGCTTTGTGATATTTAGACATGGTGTCACTTCAGTCTACCACGGGCAAATACAAGACATCAGCTCCTCCTGGGGGCTGCAATAGCAGAGAAAGGAAACCTCCAGGCTTTCACGATATCAACAACAAACCTGGCTTCGAATGGCAGGTGACGGGTAAACCTACATATGACACACACCAGCAACAAACTCAGGCAAAAGTCAAGGAAGTACTTATACGCCATATTACCTCACTAAAAGAGGAGTCGCCATACAAGAGTTTGAGGCTTTGTCTATTTCTCTGTGAAATGCAGGGATATTCAATAGATCCACCCAAATGTACAGTGGGGAGGGAACTCCACGTCCTCTGACCATACCTGAAACCAGAATTGCACTATGAATCATGAAAGCATGAGATCTATGACAATGTGGTCTGAACAGGGCAAATAAGGACCAGAGACATGCTCTAGATCAGGCACCAGTATCTAACAAGGACCTTAGACAAATTCCATATTCATGATTAGCCCCAACCAAGAGTCGATCAACTGCCTAGTTCATACTGCAAATCTATTGTGTCTTAGAACATAATTATATGACAACCCAAACACCTACAAACTACACAATACTCCATAATCACATTATTGATAAACATAATTGATAACAGCATATGACAACTGTAACATCCAATACATAGAAACACAGACAGACACACAGACACAGACACAGACACAAAACTCCTCAGTGTGCCTTAGTGAATTTCCACATAACCTGTAATGGAGACAGTACATACATCAAACAAGTTGGCAGTTCAAATGTAAACAATCCTCATCCTTCTGTAGGAAGGTCTTTAAAAATTAATGGTCACCGAGGACTGAGTTTAAGTGGGTTCACTTACCTTGAGTGGTAAGAAGGAAAGGGCATGCTCAATAAGTAATCTCATTAACCTCTTGGAGTAGAAAATAAATTCATCACGGTTTGTCTCTTTGTTTCTAAGATAGAAAAAGTATTTTTTACTGCAAGGTTTCCTTTGTGTCGAGGATGACTAACTAAGCTAGCAGTTTACTTAAAATGTCCCATTATTTATAACATGAAATCAGTTATTAGCGATATAATTCTATGGGTCCGTGATCATAAAAATGAAAAGAATGTCAATAAATGTATACAGCACATTATATGGATGGTCATAAAGAACAAATTCACCAATTGGCTCCCCCTTGTCATAAGAATGAAGCTTAAATGACTGAAGACAATAAAGCTGAAACCAAAAACTCTGAAAGTCAAAAAAGTCTGAATCTCAAGTGAGTGTCACTTGAGTCCTGAAACAGTGAATGCATACATTAAAGCAAATACAACATTTGAATGTACTACACCACAAGAAAAAAAAAACATATAAACAATGTTACCACATAATGGCAGGCTCCTTGCACTCCCCTAAATATATGTTTAGGTTGCGCAACCCTGCTCTCTTAAACAGAGTTATTAGTTTAGATGCAAGACTGGATTCTTTGTTACCCTAGGTATAAGAAACCTTGGATTCAGAATAAATAGTTAAAGCATGTGAGAAGCACAGCTTGCAGAAGGAGTGGCTCACACTGACCCCCCCCCCCCCACCACCACCAAAAAAGAAAAATACTGTATTTTCATTTGGCATACTACTTTATGTTTTGCATTTGCTGTCACGAACTTGTTCAGTATTGTTTAGCATTTTCAGTTCCACTCATCTGAATTTCAGTCTTTTGTAGTTTTCAGGATTTTAGTTTGAAATTTAAGATCTTAAGACATTTAAATTTCAACCTTATGATACAGAGTCTCACCAATCACATCCCTAAAAGATCAGGCAAACAGTGAAAACATTAATGCCCAAGTTATGGATCACTCATTTTATAACTTCAAGCTCATCACAAAGCTGTTTATTAAGGAAAAGAATCTGTTGCAGTATTTCTTTTCTTGCTAAGCGTCAATATAGAAAGAAATACCACAAGTATTTCTAATAATAGCTTAAATTCATAAATACACTGTCACCAGCACATAAATGCAAAACGTTCCTCAATCTTTACACAACCTGCTGCACTTGACCACCACAACTACCAGATAAAGCCCTTAATATTCCCAGGTGACAGTTGTCAGATTAGTGGCACATGCGTTGAAGGTGCCCCAGGAAAGGATGGGCATAAGGGGCTAATGTCTGTTCATCCACCTTAGAGGAAGGGAGGCAGCTTAGGCTTGTTACAATATGCAACAGACAGGCCTGGCTAGTTCTGTGATGCATGACAGTATGCCGCACATTTGGGAGGTTACTTGCATGCAACTCCTGAAGGTCTCGATCGCTGGAGTTGCTGCACACTCACCAGCAATAGCAGTATGCTGCTCCAGCATTCTCAATCTTCTCCCAGGTCAGTTGGGGCTGGGTCTGCATACCGCATGGTTAAAATGGAATGATTCTCTCTACACAGACTGCATAACGGACATTTTTCTTCTTACTGTTTACAGGAGTGTTACCTAGCATTTTGCTGATTATGATTACCTTGGTATTCTGTACCAGCGAGTTAATGTATGTCCTTGCATTATGTACATTAGTTCAGACAGCGTAGGCAGTATCCAGTAACTCTTCCAGTTAAACATACCTTTGAAAGGTTTAGCTGGTTAGACAAATTCTTTTAAGCACCCTACAGGTTCAAACTGGTTATTGTTCTATTTCCTCTGAATGCCTGGAGCAACTGAGAGGTTAGCTTTTGTGATGGCTTTTGGGTTACACATGCGCCAACATGCCCTTTGGAATGAAGAATGTTTCAGAAACTTTCCAGAGTTTGGTAGCTCACCTCGGTAGATGTCCTTCTCTTCACTGCTGCAGTATTCCTTATAATAGGGCTCCTCTTCCAAAGGCAGCCCAATGTCCGGCCAGTATACCAAAGCCTTTAGGTTGCCAAGTGTCCACCATATGTCACATGTATGCTCCCATAGTAGAGCATAGGGCATAAAGGTGACGTCCGGATGTACCATCCTCAGAAGTGAGAACCGCAGCAGGAATGACAGCCCAAGGATAGAGAGGTAGCAAGCACATCCAGAAGGGAAAAGAACCGGGCAGAGGAGGGAGGGAGGGACTAAACACTGCAACAGTGAAGAGAACGACATATACCGTTATGGAATAATTTCACACAACTGTACTATGTCCTTCCATTTCACTGCTGCAGTACTCCTTACAACAGGGGGAGTGCAAAAGCTCAGGAAGGAGACAGGGAGGAAGAAGGACCAGCAGAGTCCTCTAGGAAACCACAAAGAATGGCTATAGCAAAACCAGTTCTAGCCCTGGATGTCACATGCAACTTACAGTGCTTGGTAAACATATGCACAGAAGTCCAGGTAGATGCCGCAAGAATAGAGCGAGTTAGTATCTAAACCCTTGAAAAAAAGCACCAGAAGATGCCACAGCCCTAGTGGAATGAGCCTTAAGAGAAGGAAGGATCTTGCCATGAAAAGAATAACAAAAAATGGCTTTAGATAGCCAAGAAGAAATAGTTAGCTTGGGAAACAGCCAATCCTAAAGATCTAGGATGAAAGGAAACAAAAAGCTGATCAGATTTGCAAAAAACTTTAGTCTTATCCAAATAAAATCTGAGTTGTCTATGCACATCCAAAGTGTGCAAAAACCTCTTCAATAGCAGATTGCTGAGAAGGGATAAAAAGTGGGCAGATGAACAGACTGATTAAGAGACAGCTCATTCACCACATTGGGCAAGAAAGAAGGATTAGTATGAAGGGACACCCTTGTCCTTATAGAAACGGAAAAAAGGAGGACAAGCCATAAGGCCTTGAAGCTCAGACACCCGTACTGTAAAAGTAAGGTCCAACAGAAGAACAGTCTTCCAAGAACAATGGTGTAAGGAAGCTGAAGCCGCAGGCTCAAAAGGAGCCTGGGTCAATTTCTCCAAAGCAAAATTAAGAACCCAGGAAGGAGGGACAGGCTTCCTGGGAGGTCTAATATTGAAGGACGCCTTTAAGAAATTGTTTAACCTCAAATCTAGTAGCTACAGGAGGAGCTAAAGGCAGTAAAGTAGAAATGTCTGACAAGTGGGCCTTAACAGAAGAATATGCCAACCCAGCAATGAGCAATTCACACAGATAAGACAGAACCAAAGGAAAATCCACAGAAAGTGGATCCAGGTTACAAGGACGACACCAAACAGAAAACCTCATTTGGATAAGTAGGATTTCCTAGTAGTGGGTTTTCTGGCCTCCTGCAGGACCCTAAGCACGTCCTCAGGAAAAAAAAGGTGTCTATGTGGAATCAAAATCCGACCACCCACAGTGTCAGTTGAAGAGTGGACAGGTGGGGATAGATGAGAGATCCCTTTTCTTGTGTGAGTAGGTCCACCCTGTGAGGTAACTTGTGAGGACTGCCCTTGACTAAATGCAGAAGAAGAGGGAACCAATGCTGTCTGGGCCAAAAGGGAGTCACCAGTAAGATTGTGGGAGCATTCTGATATTGAGCAGGCTTTTGGAATGAGAGGAAGGGGAGGGAAGGCATAAAGAAACATTCCCTTCCAGGAAAAAGAGAGGGTGTCTACCTTCCAGACTGGAGGACATGGCTCTGGCACAAAAAAGAGGAAGATGTCTGTTCTGAGGGGAGGCAAACAGATCTACTTGAGCAGTAACCTCAATGGTCGACAATGTCCAGAAAGACATCCGTGTGAAGCATTTACTCATGGGATTGTGATATGGACCTGCTGAGAGAGTCTGCCACAATGTTCTCACCTGAGAAAATGTAAACTGCCTGAAGCATTCCTTGACACTGGATAGCTAGCTCCCACGCAAGAAATGCTAACCTGCGTAGGAGATGAGATGTTGTCCCAACTTGCTTGTTGACATACCACATCATTGTGGTGTTGTCTCTGTGTACCTTGACGGGCCCTGTAGTGAAAGAGGATGAACTCCTTGAATGGCCAACAGAAGAGCTCTCATCTATTTGACACTGATGTGGTCTTTCTTTTTTGAGGTGACCAAAAGTCTTGCATGTTTAGAGAACTGAAGGAAGCTCCTCATCTCACATATGAAGTGTCTGAATGGCCCTGAGAGGAGAGTAGATGTTGAAAAGGAAGCTCTGAATTGAGTGACAGCTGCCGAACCCACCACTGAAATTCCAGCTTGAGGAATGGAAGAAGAGGGTCTATGAAATCTAGAGGATGAGTGTGCTGAAGCCAAACTGACTTTAGAAACCACTGAAGCTTCCTCATGTGGAGTTTGGCTAGAGGGAGCATAGGAATGGCGGAGGCTATAAAACCCAGAGCTTTCAGAAATTCCCTGCCTGTAACTGAGGCCAGAGGAAGAAAGGACTGAAAGAAGGTAATCAGAGTTAAGGCCTTGGGAGGAGGCAGAGATGCCAGCATTGGAAGAGTCAGGATACTGCATCCTAGAAACACATGATCCTGTGAAGGAGACAGGAAGAACTTTTGGAAGTTTATAGTAAACTCCAAGCTTCGCAGGGGATAAATGTCAAAGTGAAGATGCTGCAGTAGAATCTCTGGAGAAGATACCTGAAAAACTAGCTCATCTAGGTACAAAAAGATCAGTAACCCCCTTAGCCTGCAAAAAGCAATAACAGGAGTGAGGTATTTGGTGAATACCCTTGGTGCATTAGAGAGGCCAAAGGGCAAAGCAGACAACTGAAAATGCCAGAAAGCAACAGAGAAATGTAAAAACTTCCTGAAAAGGGGCAGAATAGGGATTTGAGGATAAGCACCCTCGAAGTCCAGAGGAAAATAGACAAGCCTAAGGAAGCAGCAGAGGAAACAAAGTCTGAAGGGCCAACATCTACAAGGAAGAGACCTTCAAAAAGGTGTTTTGGTGAGAGAGATAGAGAGCGCGTCTCCAAGTGCCTTCTTTCCTGGGGACGAAGAACATTCTGGAATAAAAACCCTTCCTCCTTTGAGAAACTGGAACTTCTTGAATAATTCCCCACCCCAAAAAACCCTGAAGCATGCATGGAAAAAAAGGTTAATTGCTCCCGAGGGGGCTGAGGATAGCCCATGAAAAGGGGAAGAGATTTCTAGACCATGTAGTACCCTAGGCAAATGATGGACAGAACCCAAGAATCCTGAGTAATCAATAACCAAACAGGAAGGAACAGGGAAAGGTGGAGAGGAATGTAACTGAGAAGAACAGGATAGTAAGACAGCACCTGGTTTGTCAGGAAAAGGATACTTCTCAGCTGAAGGAGTGTGTGTGCAGCTTTAGTAGGAGGAGCCCTTCTACCACCCTTCTTGCCTTTGGGAGGAGGGTGAGACTGCCTACGAACAAAGGTCGGCTTATTAGGGTAATTCCTTTGGAATTTAGGCACAGGAGAAACAAAGATATGTTTTAGATCTTATAAGGCCTTACCCTCTTAATCTAAAGACTTAAACAATTCTGCAGCAGCAGCACCAAACGAATGCTTGTTATCCAGAGGAACAACCATCAACTTAGCCTTAATAACATCAGGCAAAGGTTGAAGCCGAAGCCATGAATATGTCCCTCAGCACAGAACCAAATGCAGCAGCCCTAGAAGAAGCATCTGTGGCATCATAACTGCATTTAATAGAATGGCGAGACACCAGATAAGTTGTCCCTAACAAGGAGTCTTCCCCTCAGAATCATGAAGGTCGGAAATAACCTGACAGACTTGAGAAAAGAGCCAAAATATATCTTTTGTCATATGGGTCTGATATTTGACAGCCCTAAAAGCAAGGGTAGTTGAGGTATACACCTTCTTACCCAGTTTTTCCATAGTTCTGCTGTCTTTATCAGCAGGAAGCAACTTTGTAGAAGGCAGTAAACTCTGATGGCTTGCAAGACGCCACAGACACCACAGAGGAATCAGCAGATAGGCACTTACAGAGGAACGTGCAATCATTAGGCACTTTGTGAAATCTATCAAGTTTTTTGGGAGCAGGAGGCTGGGAACCAGCAGTCTGAGATGCAGTAGAAAAGGCAGCCAAAACAGGAGGAACAGAAGATGGTCTAGGGAAGTCCATCTGCAAGAGTTCATACCTCTTCTGTACCTCAGACACCTGGGCACAATCCCATTTGAAAAATTCCATCATTCTGGAAATTGTGCCCACAAAGGAAACCTCCTCAAAAGGAGGAGTCAAGACAAGTGGACTCCTTCCTCAGAACCATAGTCTAAAGGATAAGGAATCTGGGAAGAATAGGCAAGGGATTCCTCATCCTCCTCAGAGGAATCTTGTTCCCTAGGCCTCTTAAGAGGAGTAGAAGACCAAGGGGGAGATGTAACAGAAACTCCTTGAGGAGGCTTCAAAGCCATAAGTGCATTAAACAAATCCTGAATGAAATTCTGCCATTCACGGTGAGGGACCTTAGGAGCAGGAGAAAGAGGTTTTGTTTCTTCTTCTTTAATGGGACGTCAACCTTGCAAAACTTAGAAGGCTCAGACCCCGTACAGCATTCTGTAATGGTAGTTGGTACCTCCTCCTCCCCAACCAATATCTGAGGAACACCCCTAAGCCCTTTGGTAATAATTTGCCGAGGTTTCCACTGAATATCCAAAATGGATGTCTGCAAGGCCTCCAGGGATGTGCTTGAAGCTGGATGCATGCCAGCTTCTGAAGTGGTTGGGGCACAGGAAACCAACAAAAGGAGCTGGGCGATTTTCCAGCCTTTCACTAGACTCGAGAGAGACATCTGGTTGAGGTGACACAGCCGAAGAATCAGACCTAGCTTTCTTGGCCTTTTTTCTTCGTGGACAGCTGACCCTTGGAGTGAGAAGTTCCTTCCATGGCACCTTTTGCTAATTAAGATGCTGGCTTTCTAAATATATGGCCAGAAAAGAAAGCCAACTATGCAGAGTTGTTGGGAGAAAAGCCTTTTCAAATAGAACTGGATGTACAGTCATGGGAAGCACCTAGACAAAATAAATACTGCTAGTGACTATCTTTATGGAGAATCTGTCTCCTGCACTGTCATTTACCCTTCCTGGACCACACAAACCCCAAAGGAACAAAAACAAAGGAAAGAGATAAGAACAAAACCCCAGTGGGGCACTGACTGAAAAAAGGTCTGGTGAACCAGCAAATGAAGTGAGTGTTCAGACAGATAATCGAAGACTTGTGTTTGGACTGCCAGCAAAGAAGTTCTCAGTTCTGAGGAAGGTACATCCGGATGTCACCTTTATGCCCTATGCTGTATGCAGGGAGCATGTGTGACATATGGCGTACCATTAGCAACCTAAAGGGTTTGGTGTACTGGCTGGACATTGGGCTGTCTTAGGCAGGGGATCCCTATTGTAAGGAATACTGCAAAAGTGAAATGGAAGGACATTCTAAGATCTGTACTGCACTTGCAACTGTATTACTTTGAAAAGGATACCAGCAGCTAGTCATCATTCACAGTTAAATACCCTCTTATCAGTTAATAAAATATTGCTAATATACAAAATGTATGAAAGAAAGTGCAGCTACTTTGCTGTCCTCAGCTGCTCACAGAAAAATGAAAGACTTTGCAAGTTCCTCTCAGAGGAGGTAGCTATACTGAGTAGATAAATTACAAGTTCATAACAAAAATTTTCTTTTGCTCATGTGTACGGTTTGTTAGTCAGAAAGAGAAAACAAGCCCATTAACTAAAACAGGACAGAAATGGCTTCCCCACATTACTTCATAGAAAGTTCCCATAAAGTACCACAGACTGTAGCTCACCGAGGGGAGAAAGATTTGGAAGACTGGAGTTAATGGTATGCTGCCCAGTGTGGATTCATAAATCTTTCCAAGGGTCAGATGGAATGACTCTCTCTCCAGACAATACAGAACTGGCAGCCATAATTTTTGGTGTTTGTAGGACAATTGCCCAGGAATTTGTCAAGTATGGACATGCCTGCTCCTAATTTGTAGTAATGAGTTTATTTCTGCATTTGTGTCACTGCCAGTTATGTGGCAAAATTTCAGACAGTATAGGTGGGGCCTAGAAACAATCCCTGTTACATACAGTTAGGAACGATTTAGCTTGTTTGACAGAATAAACCATTAATCATCCTATCAGCACAAACCTATTATTCAGTTTTTCCTGTAAAACTAGGACTTTTTTCTGCAGATTTAACTTTTTAAACGGACTGTTCAGATGCTTCTCTTGTAAGTATAGTATTTTTATTTATTCAATTTTAAAAGCTGTGGATGATTTACTTACTTAACTGCTACAAGGGCACTTAACTGTGAATGGTGACTAGCTGATAGTATTGACTACTGATTGGCCAGGAGCTTTTCTCTCCAGGCATCATCTGAAAAGTTTTTTTTTTTTTGCCTAGTCAGACTGTCCCAATCAACAAATGGAAATAAGAAAATAAATAATCTTTTGTGTTAATAGTTACTTGGCTTATCTTCTCAAGAGTGTAAGAGTAACTAGAATTCTCCAGTCTGGTAATCTTAAGTGGTGACAGTAATCTATCTGACCAGGGTAGAAAGCTGTAGTATTAGAAAACATTATCACATGTCCTTGAAAAATATGGTGTGTGTGTGTGTGTGTGTGTGTGGATGGAGGGGGGTTGTCCGTCTGAACGTAATGCTGTAGTTTAATCAAAGGAAAGTTATGATGTGGTGGGGAAGAGAGCACTGGAAAGCAATGTATCCAGAGGGATATAGAAAAAAGGACTAGGAAACATGGTCCAAACAAATCCAAGACTGGTGGGTGTTCACTGTGAAGTAAGTTCTTGGATGGGAATGATGCAGGCCATAACACAAGACAAATAAAAACAACAAACAAAAATAAAACCTGATATAAAACAACAAAAAGCCACTGAAAACCAAAAACTGAATTTATTATGAAGACTCTAGTGCTGCGACAGATACCTGCCTTCAAGGAGTACAAACATTCAACTAACCCAACATCTTGTATACCATTCCTAGAATACAATCTTGTTAAGCAATCAAATTATTTAATTAAACAATCTAATAATTATATTAAAAACTTCCAATTGCATTCTACATTCAAACCACTGGGGGTCAGTGTATCATACTTAAGAATAAAAATAGTTTCCTTATAAAACAATCTTTTTTTTTTCAAAAATAATTATCGATTTTGAAATTGATAAAAACAGAAACAAACACTGACAATGACAAGATAGTATGCATATCATATAAAATGAGATATGGATACAATAACAATCTTAGTAGAAAACAATCCGAGGCAAGATACTCATTTCAGTTGGATGGACCACTGATAATGTATCATTAAACGATTATCCTTGGCTTGAATTTACCAATGTGAAGGTACTAAAAAAAAAAAAAAAAAAAAAACTCCCTAAACTTTCAGTGAATGAGGTGAGTGGGTCTTTTCATATTTGTTATTCTCACCATGTATCATATGCATCCATATTGGTGTCAGGTTATGAAGCAAACAAACAAAAAAAAGATTAAAAAAAAGAGCTAGTTAGAGGAAAAACAAAAAATAAGCCGCGGTGATGCAGCGGTTAGTGTTGTCGCCTCACAGCAAGAGGTTCTCCTGTTCGATTCTTGGCTAGAGTGCCTTGTGTGTGGAGTATGCATGTCATCCCCACGGTTGAGTGACATTTAAAGACATGCAGGTAGGTGCTTGCGTGAATGGGTGCCTTCTTTGAAGGTTGGGCGTCGGGCTGGCAACTCGGCACTGTAAAAAATCCACTGACAATCATTAGTGGGCCGGAGTTCTGCTGTAGCGACCCCTAACCGGGAAAAGCTGAAAGGCATTAGTTTTTTTAAGAGGAAAAATGTAAAAAAACTAAAACCTCAAAATCTTATCAATAAGAAAAGTTAATAAACAAAAAACTGAGACTGCCCTATGTACAACTATTTACATTAGATGCAACACCGACTTAATCGCTATAAGATTAAGAATACAAGGATAAGGTAAACTAATTTAAGAGTCTATTTAAAAAGCTGAGGATGGGTTAGTTTAAACAGGAAGAAGAATAAAGAAAGGAAATAAGGAACACAAGAGTAAGACATCAATAATTTGTTTATGGCCCTCATATAGTAGCACTAAAATTGTGTTAGTATTGCCTGTAAGAGTGAGGAGAAGGGTTAAAAAAATTGGAAAACATATTTGCTATACTTTGGGTATTGATTGGGAAGTATGGAACCTGTGGAATAAGAGTGGGATAACTGAGCGGAGAAGAGGAAACAAAAATGTAAGCTTTAATCTTTTAATATTGTATCTAGAAGATATCCCCACAGTATTCCTGAAAGTAAATAATTTTGTTTGGGTTTTTGTTTGCTAGTTTGAGAGAGGATATATATTTTATAGCTAGCGTTCTAAAGTTTTCCCAGGAGGTCTTAGATTTATCTAACCAATTTTTGGCTATGTAATACTTAATTAGGGCACATATACGCTTGGTTATGCTAGATAAGTTATTAGGAGTGATATGCAGTACTACTGTTTCCCACGAGAAAATAGTTTTCTCATATCCCATTTTTTTTCAAGTTTGGCCCTTAAAAGAGCACCATAGTTTGTAAACTGCCTTACAGCTCAAAAAGATGTGCAACAAGTCTGCATTTTCATTAGGGCAGAGGGGACACCTTAATGAATATTTGTTTAATACAGTGGGTGTATAAGTAAGCATTATTAATCAAGATCTGGGTGTATACTAAGTTTTTGAAAGGGGTCAGTTTAAGTGTGTTCTTAATAGCGAGTAATTTTTCCTTCAGTGTTGTATATTTTTTTTCTCTATCCAGTAATTAGAGAACAAGAGAGCCTTTTGGGTTTTTATTGTGGTAGTTAGTTTATATGCTTTTGAGAGCATTTTGTTCTTATAGGATAAGGTTCTTATTAACAGAGTTGTTTTTATTTCTTGTTCTGTAACAGATCTCAGAAAATTTGTTTTTTATGAGCCTTGTGAGAGGCCTAAGGATAATTTCATAGCCAGCTTTGATCTTATTTCAGTGATGTTATACTTGTATAGTTTACATAGATCCCATGTCTCTTAAGGGAAAATTAGCTAGATTTATCGGTTGGCTATATAGCGTTAAATTGGGATTGAGGTGAATGGGCTGTAAAAATTCTAGCGTATTTGTGAGGAGGAGTGTTTTTATTATATCTTGGAATATTGGAGTCTTAGATTTAATCATTTGGTGTAGTTTCACGGCAGTACAGTTTTTTAAATTTATGAAGGGGATACATTTCAAGTTATTGTTTAAGGAAGTTATCAGATTAAACCAGATTTTTGTCCGTAGGGGAGACCAATTATAGGTACTTGGGTCATGACTGGATGTGTATCAACCTACTAGCACTTATGATAGTGTGGTAATGTTTGAAATCAGGTAGGCCCAGACCTCCTTTATCCTTTGGTAGTGTGAGTTTGTCATAACTATTTCTTGTAGATTTAGGGTACCAGATGAATTTAGAAATATTCTGAAAATAAAAGTTTGGGGGATGATCAAAAGTAGGGCGTTTAATATAGCATTCTTGGAAGAATATTCATTTTAATGATTCTTGCCTTAGAGAAGAGGGAGAGTTTAATATTCTTCCACCTAGAAATGTATTTTTGAATGCATTCCCATGTATTATGGAAATTGGTTTTCAGCATTTCTTTTTGCAAATGAGTGTAATTTATACCCAGGTATTTTAGTTGTTTAGGTTTTATTTCACCTTCAGGAAAGTAAAATACTTTGTGGCCAAAGGGGTTTATAAGAAATATATATGATTTATTCGGGTTAATGTTATAGTATATGTAGGAGAATTTGTCTATTGTTTTTAATATTTTATGAAAATCAGTATTCAGGAGTTCAAAACAGATGTTAAGGCCATCTGCAAATACTGTAAACTTAAGGTCGATCTTAAATAGCTTAGGAATGTGATGGTATGTTTTTTGGGACAGTTATAATAATAGGGGTTCAAGATATAGATTAAAAAGGTAGGGGGATGGGGGCATCCTTGTCTCATTCCATTGGAGATTTTCATGGGGCTAGATTTAACTTTGATTATATACAGGGTTGTGGAAGCGTTTTGATAGAGTGTCTTTATTATGTTAATAAATTCATGTGGAATCCCAAAACAGGACAGTGAATTAAACACGAAGTTTAAGTCCACCCTATTGAAAGCTTTGCAGGCATCTATGGTTAACACATATTTGGGGAGTTTATCTTTTTCTAAAAGTTTCATCATGGTATCTAGTACCAAGGTATTGTCATTTATCTGTCTTTTTTGCATGAAACCAAGTTGTTCCTGCAATATATGGGGAAGTATTTTCTCAAGTCTGTTGGCCATCACATGAGCTAGTATTTTGATATCTGTATTTATTAGATCAATTGGTCTATAGTTGTAAGGGTTAGTTGGGTCAGAGTTGGGTTTGTGTACTAGAACAGTTTTCGAGTTATTGATATATGGACCAGTAATGCCGAATTTGATGATGTAATTAAAGATTTTTAACAAGATGTTAGAGACTGGTAAAGAAACGTTTTTATAAAATTCAGTGGTAAAGCCATCTGGGCCTGGGGATTTGCTCAACTTGTTTATAGCTAATTTTATCTCTTCTACCTTGAGAGGAGCTTTTAAAAAGTTTTGTTGGGTTTCATTTAGTTGTGGGAAGTTTAGATTTTTCATAAAGTCCTTGTAGTGTTTGTCTTCGGGGGTATGGAGATTATATATATTATCGTACATTTTTTCAAAGGAATTAATAATATCATAGGTTTTATGTCTTACCTCTCCTTTGTAGTTAATTTTGTTAATTTTACGGGGTCCATTTTTCACATTTATTAGTCTGGAAAATGTTTTGGAGGATTTGTGCCCATTTGGAATATTTGTGGATCAATTTGAGTTCGATATATGAGTGACTATTAAGATATATCTTAGCTGTTTCTGTAATTTTATCATGTTTCCTTCAAGTTCGCTAGAGTATTTTTTTGTAGTTTTCTCTCTATATCACTTATTTGCCACTCCAGTTCAGTTTTGGTGTCACTGTCCCTTTTTTTTGTAACCATGAAGCTTTTTGTATGATAATACCTCTGATAACAGTTTTCAGTGCAGCTCATTGTATATCCTTGTGGGATATCACTTACCGTAAGGTCATTTTCAAACTGGGCGAATAAAATTTGTATTTATAGCATTACTTCTCTATTTTGAATTACGTTTGGATTTAGGGTCCAGTTATTATAAGTGGAGTAGGTTGAGTCAATTCTGGAGTATTAATTCCAATACGTATTTTAGAATGGTTGGAGATTGATCTGGGGTGCACTTTATATTTGATCTTAAAGTGAGTTCGTTTTTCTAAAACTAGGAAGAAATCAATTCTCAACCAGGATTTATGCCTTGCTGAGAAAAAAGTGAACCTGTTTACTGAATTGTCATGTTGGTATGGTGTAAAAGGGTTTATCAGATTAAAGATATTTATTAATTCTTCTAGGAGTATCGTGACCTGTTGTGATTGTTTGGTGTTTTGGTGTGATCTATCCTTATTTAGGTTAATTAGGGCATTCCAGTCCCGTCCCGTCCCCCAATAGTATAGTAGTGATTTGGGAATTTCATCAGGATGTTAAAAATCTCATTCCAATACACATCCAAAGGAATGTCCAAACACAAGGGCTCACATACTAGTTCATTCCTCAATGTTTTAGAGTGAAAAGATGGTAACGGGAAATTTTTAAAAGCAAATTAAACCAACTTAAGAGCAGGATGATCATTAATCATCATACATTGTTTCCTAATGGAATGAATTTAGAGAACAATTTAACTATTTAAAAATAGGAAATATGTATATATTTAGAAATGCTGTAAGATATTTTTAAAATGTTTAAAAAATGTGTGCATAACAGTATTTATAATGTTGTATATGTGGCTAAGTGCAATTACTCAAAATCTATGAATTTTTCACAACTGGGTTCTTAATTGGTTAAGTGATTAATTGGTACTTGATATGTATGTATATATAGTGATGTGATTGTACCAAAGGAGTATTCCAGGAGAAGGTGAAAGGCAGAGGTACCAGAATTGTGTCAATTAAAGAATTAATTCTGTCCTTTGGAGTGTTCTTCCTTCATGGGATTTGTGTTTTTTGATGTTAAAAATCTCATAAATGAAAAGATGCTGGTTGAAACAGGGACCATAAATGTTTAAAAATAGTACGGGTTTATCTAAATTGGGAAATGAGCTAATAAAATAACACCACCTGCCTTCTAGATCTGTTTTTGTATGAAGAATTTCCCCCTGAAAAGAGTTGTGAATTATGGTAGCTGTCCCCTTTGAAGATGAATTATTGCTTGCTGCTACAATCTGTTTCACCCATTTTTTATTTCTGTCATTGTCCCATTGCTCATTTGTCAAATGTGTCTCTCGGAGAAAGGTTACACTGCTTTTACTTTGGTATGTAAGGTGCATGACTAAGTTCCTTTTTTCCTATCTTGAAGGCCCTTTATATTCCATGAATCAATTGTAATCATTATCTTGAATTGTTGTTTATGACTAAAGAGGGTGACATCTATCCCTACCCTGGTGCCTAACCACCCATCCCTCTGAACTAAGAAAGGAATATGGAGGTTGATAAGCAATATTACTTTTTTATTGCGGTGGTTTTACAGAATAGCAGTGGGATGTAACAGAGTCCTAAATTTGTTCCAAGTGTTGGCAATCATTACCAATACACATGTGCTCCGATACACCTTTAGAACATCAAGGTGTTATGAGCTTAACAACTAGTCATGTATCAGTGTTTTTATCATCAAGAAATAAGAACAATATGTGCTTAACATTACAAAAAAATTATTTTTAGTTACAGGCTGAAACAATGTAAAAACCTCGAAATATTAACTGACCACATATAAACATGGTATATTAAAGTTCAGATTGTAAAACTGTTACTACTAAGAAAACGCATCAGTTCGTTGTCAGAACATCAACAGACTGTTCATCACCTGCCCCTGCAAGGACATCTAGAAACATAATACATGTAGAACATTGGGGAGTTTAAGGGTTGGATACGTTTCCCCCCCACCCCCTTTTCCCCTACTTCCTCTCCAATTTGAGGGTTACAGCTGTTAATTATAAACTGGATTGGATCAAAGGATTGCTTCTTAGTAAATCTATTTATATCAACTCCTCAGACTCATTAAAAGGTGCCATATAGTCAAATTATTTTCTTTTCAAAAACATGTAAACTTGTAAATCAAATCTTGTGAACCAGTGCGATCCTTGCTATGATAGTGTCATCTGTACAACACTTCTTTTTAACCAGAGATGTTTATTTATATTGTCAGCTTTCCATCTGTCATATATAATGTAGTATGGTTTCTGTAGTTTTGCATGTCTTAGAGCTTTCTGACTAAGTTGCTTTGGATTGGAGTATAGCTCGTTCGTATTCTAATGGCTTTTGGCTATGGATCTTCCATTAATGCGGTTCTAGACAGTTTGGTTAAGGAGGAGAGGTATGCCTTACCTCTTGGCTTTAGTCTGCAGACTGTTAAAACTTTGGCGCTTGCAATGGTTCGCTTATGAATGTAGAAACACTGGATGTACTTTGCAGCTGCTTTCCTCATATTCAGGCAGCCGCAGTGTTGAGACAGAAGCAGGAAAGGGCAGAATTATGAAGCATTATGTCGCGCCTGATGAGTTAAATCTTCCGGGACATTAGAATGTTGCAATGGCAGGTAATGGAGGACTTTTTTAACATTTTAGCATTTACTCATTAAATCTTAAGTTAAAAAGACATTTTCACCTTTGAAATTGGTTGTTCTTGGATTACTGTTCAAGCGATCTTCCGGCGAATGACTGTAGCTCTTTATTTGTGAGGATTTTCATTAAAAAGATGGAGAAACGTGGCTTTGGCTTTATCTGGGGTCTCAATTTGGAATGTGGCTCAGTTTTGTTGAAACATGCGTATAGAAGGGTACTTCATCTAGAAACTTTTTCAATGAGGTATGCACAGTACGTTGAAAGGTTTTGTCGCAGTTGTTTAATTGCTGCTGGGAGTTCTCGTGATATGGTGATCTTGTGTCCTTTTTAGGTAATATTTCTTTTCAATCTGAAAGTTGCTACAATAATTTGAACATGTGCAGCATTTAACAGCCTTGCATACATCTGTCTTGGGATTTCAGATGTTTGAGATCTTCTGAGGGAACGATGTGTTCTTTCTATAATTATGTCCTTTACTTGGTCAATGCTTCCCAGTCATATATGTAAGATTTCTTTGATGACTGTGAGGGATTTGTGCATGTTCAATACTCTCTGGGACTCCACGGAGTATAATGTTGTTCCTGCGGCTTCTTGCTTCAAGATCAATAATTTTTTGTTGCATTCCTTTCATGCATGTAGCATTTGTCTGAAGATTTTGATTAATTTCTCCAATTTTCTTGATTGATTTTGCTCCAGTCATACCACAATCTGATCTTGATTATTTCCAAATGAGGCGAGGTTTTGGGAAAAACTTTGTATTTCAGTTTGTAGAGCTGTTTTGAAGTCATCAATAGAGTAAAGCTTGTTCCTGTTTGAATCTCAGGGCCATTTTTATGGTGTCCTGTTGCAGTCTGTTAGTTTTTTGCCTTTTCGAAGAATTGCCCTTTTCTGGCAAAGCTATTTGTGACAATTTAGTTTTTGATGTTCGAGTTTCCATTAGATCACCTTGATTAGACATTTCAGTTACTTAAGCTGAGTTACTAGATCAAATTTATAGGCCCCAATGACTGTATTATGCAGGCACCAGGCGGCTCAGGCTCCTGGGTACATAGGTAGGTACTAGGCTATTGGGCCTATATAAGCCTAGCCAACATGTAAGTATATTTTTTATGTGAAGTCCCTTTTGCAGAAAATATCGACGATGATACAGTTCAAGTTTATTTTCTTAGCCTCTTGTATTTTGATTTATGGAAGAGCTAAGGGTCAGATTATAATTTTAGTAGCAGGAGCATCACAGTTCATGTGTCTATCGACTGTTAATCGCTTTTTAATATCAAAATGCTCAATACTTGGGAATACTTGTTCCAAGATAGTACCTTTTAAAACTTCAGGATTACTGCCATGACATGATTTAAAATGCATAGCCAACGTGCTATTCCCCTTCATATTTTTTGTATCACTCACATGTTCTTCTAACCTGATCCTAAAGGGTCTGCTGGTTTCCCCTATACAGAACAGGTTACAAGGACATTTAAGGACTATATAATGCCTTCTATTAAAAAATATTTATTATTTGGATTAAAGGGAACACCACTTATTCTAACAAAGCTATTCACGATATACTTACAAATGGAACAGTTCTCACATCTACGTGCCCCTTACCAATATTTTATTATACAAACTGTCTTTTGGTTTTAAAAACTTGCTATGCAGAATAATGTCACAAATACTTCTACCTCTTCTATATGAAAATATAGGAGTAGTACATAAACTGTTCACAAATTCTCTAAATCTAAGCAAAAAGTTCCAAAAATCTTTTATAATACAATCTGTTCGCTAAAAACATCAAAAGTAGTTACTACATACACCATCCTACACTCATGGCCATTCCCTTCCCTTTTATTATTACTGAATCTTTCTACATCATCATTACCAATACAAATATTAGATTTTAATTTATCCAACAATCTAATAATAGACCACAACACAAGACAACACTGCATATTTCCTGCGTGCTTCTGATGCCACACTTCACTTAGGGAGTTGATTACTGATTTGTCTGCACAGCATTAGTGGTGAGAATTGTGAGTCTACATTTCTTGAAAGTCATCAGACTTATCAAGGGTTGTGGAGTGGATGCAAAGCCTGGCAGCCCTGTCCATTGTCATAAATATAAAAAAAGGTGTAAAAGTACTAAAAGAAAAACTAATTACACCTTTACTGGGGTGGGGCAGTTCTATTATTCCAGTGATGATTCCACAAAGTGTTATGATTAGTATAGTTACCAACAATACCTTCTTCAGGTAGTGGTTACTGTAACAGCAATTACAATAGTTTTAGTAGCTTCACAAGCAGTACTGTAATATCAAAGGAAAGAAGACAACTACAGGATACATAATGTTTTATGAAGCTGTATATAAAAGATCTTGTTGCACCTTATAAATATCTTTAGAGTAGACACATTCCTGAAATATGTTCTTGATGTGGCTGTCCTCCTAGTGGAATGCACTATCATTATGCCTTGAAGACGTTTAGTGTATCTACACGAAAACATACTCAGAGGCTCTAAATAAAAATCTGCAAAAGCAATAGAGACCTACAAAGCAGACATCCAAGCAACCTCCACCCCCAACACAAACCATGAAACACATACGTCACAAAACCAGTGTGCCACCCAATCACAGCCCTTAAGGCAAAATAACATACCCAACACACTAGTAATAGGGGACTCTATAGTCAGGCACACTGACGTCCCACTCACTAGGCTGAACAAGGAAAAGGTTACTGTTAGCAGTCTGTCGGGTGCCAGGATCTGCCACATAACACAAGCACTCAGGTCACTCCAGAACAAGTACAAATATGACTCTGTCATTGTCCATGTTGGTGTGAATGACCTGAGCCGTACCTCCCTGAACTACATGAAAACCATGGAAGAGCTCTCTGATCATGTAGCCCAGGCCGGTATGACCCTGACCCTGAGTAGCATCCTGCCCTCACCAAGAATGATACCACGGTATAAAGAAAAAAATTATCAATTTCAACAATTGGCTAAGTTTCTGGTGTCATTCAAAGGGGATCCAGTGTCTGTCCGCCTGGGATGACATGCTCGACAAGCCACGCTGCTTCGCTAGAGATGGTTTGCACCTGTCACCCCTTAGGCTTTCGATTACTGGCTAAGGCTCTTGCCACCCCCACAGTGCCTTTTTTAGGCAAGGCTAAAAAGACAAACCCACCGCCATAAATAGCACACGTAACAAAAAAACTGAGGGTAATGCTACTCAATGCCAGAAGTCTAAACCTCAAAATGCATGCACTCGAGGCACTCCTCAGTATGGAGAAAATCGATATATGTGCAGTAACAGAAACCTGGTTTAAGGCTCCAGAGAGCACCCCAGCACTACCAGGCTACAACTCATACCATACATTTCTGCCACAGCACCCGGACTGAAATACAAAAGGTGGGGGCGTATCCATATTCATCAAATATAAACACCTCCAGGTTAGTGGCACAGCACGATGCTTCAGAGATCATCCATGTGCAACTAACAACGGGCAAAACTGCAATTCAAATTGTAGCTTGCTACAGATCACCCACCATGTCCCAGGACCCCATTCTGCGTTTCTGGAAACATAAAGGTCCTATCAAACACCCTAATATTGAGTGATTTCAATTACCCAAACATTAACTGGGAGAACTACTCAAGTACCAACTCCCTTGCCCTACATTTCCTAGAATTTATAAACTCAAACGCCCTGGATCAACTGGTCAACACCCCCACCAGAGGTGACAACATATTGGACCTGGTCATCACCAACATGGGTGACCAGTGTTCCACACTGGAGGTCAACCCCCTCGCTGGTTAGATCTGAACAAATCAATCACTCTGGATATCCAAATTCCGCCCCCACCACCGGACAAAAGCAAACTTCACGTTACTTAAGACTAAGGTGGAAAGTTTCAAAGCCCCCATGCTAAAGGATAACACTGTCCAAACTGCAAAATACTTTACTAATGCACTCTACGGGCACCTATAAGAATGCATGGATCGTGCTATCCCAAGCAAAACCAAGACTCACTCCTCCAAAAAAAGGAAACCAGTCTGGTGGACTCCTGCCATAAACAAGCTATACAACAGGAGGAGGAAACTAGTACAGAAGAGAGTAAAATCCCAAGAAGGGAAGACATTCCTATCAGTATCAGCAAGAAACTACGATCCCTCATAAAATCATCCAAGGCTAGCTTCGAAAGAAAAATTGCCAAGGACTCCAAAGATAACCACAAGGCACTATTTAGCGATGTTAAGAATCTAAGTGGCAATGTCCAGATCTGCTCGGAGTTGGTGCAGAATGGCACAAAATACATTGAACCGACCGATATCACCAACATTCTGGCAGACAGGTTTAGTGCAAACTTCACCCACCTCTCACCCCCAAAAGGGCCCATAACCATACCAGTGGAATGTAGAGCCCCTGAAATCACACTCAGGTTAAATCAGCCCTCTCCAAAGCCAAAAACACAGCATCAATGGGACCGGACGGTATCCCAGGCTAAGCCCTACACGAGCTCAAAGACGAATTAACCCCTCACCTAAACACACTATTTAAACTCAGCCTCTCTACAGGCTACGCACCCATAGAGTGGCGCACAGCAACGGTTATTCCGCTCCACAAAGGTGGAGCCACAACAGACCCCAGGAACTATCGCCCTATAAGCCTGACTAGCTTGGTCTGCAAGGCTATGCAACTCATTAACAGAGACATTGGGAACCTCCAAACACTGGACCCTACCCAGTTCGGCTATGCAACTCATTAACAGAGACATTGGGAACCTCCAAACACTGGACCCTACCCAGTTCGGCTTTAAGGGCAGATCATGCCTCCTAAACTTGGTGGACTTGTTTGAGAAAGTTATCAAGGCTATAGACGAGGGAAAGGTGGTACACACAGCCTACCTAGACCTCGCAAAGTCCTTCGACACCATTCCCCATTCTGGTATTATAGACAAGCTCACCAGCCTGAACATAAACCCCTATGTCACAAGATGGGTTGCCAACTGGCTCACGGACAGAACCCACATGGTGAGAGTTGCGGGAGCTAGGTCCGACTCTAAACCGGTTACAAGCGGTGTTCCCCAGGGCTCAGTCCTAGGACCCCTCCTGTTCGGCATATACTTCTCAGAGGTACAGGTAAGCACAGGAGGACTATGGCTGAACAAGTTCACAGATGACTGCAAACTAGGGGCTATAATTGACTTTCCGGCTGACACAGACATCCTCCAAAAGGGTCTCACTGAGACGGATACCTGGTGTCAAAATCATGGCCTCAAGCTAAATGCCTAAAAGTGCATAGTCATCCCCTTTGGAAAAAAACAAAGTACCCACAAACTACCAGATAGGTGGTAGTCCCCTAAATATGGAAGACGTAATAAGGGATCTGGGGACACAAGTAAATTATCGCTCCTTTGATAATCACATTGCCAAAGTGGTTAGAAAATCCTTCTATGTGGCCCACCTAATCACAAAAGGGTTCACATCCAGATCAAAAAAGGTAATTGTGCCCCTCTACTCATCAGACCCATCATACAGTACAACACCCCATTTGGGATGTGCCTTACAAGACACCTGCAACAGCTGGAAAGACTACAGAAGTACCTCACCAACAGGATCACTGGCCTCAAACAGATGCCCTATGCAGTTCGAATGAAGAAATTCCAGCTGTACTCAGTTGCATACCGCCTACTCAGAGGTGATCTCTGCCTGACATACAAGGCCATGTCCATCTCAGAACTGATGGACATGCTCCACCTAAAGAAAACCATATCCCCTCAAGCCACACGCTCTAGGGATCTAAACCTCACTACAACAATAAATAGGACATGCTAGAGGGATAGATACCTGTCCCAGAGACTTCCCATGCTTTGGAACAAGATTCCATTCTACATTAGGCAGAGCTCCTCACCAACACTCTTCAAGAGAAACCTTGATGAGTGGATAGGAAACAGAAAGTTTACCCCGGGGATCACTTCAGTGGCTCTGCTAGACAGAGGCACAGAAAATTAATCTAAGGGGGCGGCGAAAGCCAACAGATTCTGGCTAGGCTTATAAATGCCTTCGGGCAGATAGCCTAGTACCTACCTATGAACACATGAAGCAAGGCGAATCATTTACTTTGCCCATAGACTTATTGGCCTTTTTGCCTCTTCTGAAAGATACAAAAAAGTGGATCAGCCTTTCTGAAACGTTGCTACTTCCTGTACAATATTTCAAGGGCCTGTGAATATCCAATAGATACAAAGTAGGGTTCTTCATCATTCTGATAGTTTGCAAAATAAATATGGGCAACTGAATCATTTCAGAAACCACATTTGGCATAAAATCTTGATTTCTTTACAAAGACATTCTTTCACTGTGGAATATCAAAGCAAGGCAGTTTACTTGAGAGCTTGTAATTCAAAAATCTTTGGGGCAGGTTTAACAGTAACTAGGAAGAGTTATGTCCAAGAAAGCTATTTTAAATCTGCTGATTCAAAAGGGAGTAAAGTTATTTTTCCAGCATGATGTTCAAACTCCAAGGAAGGGAGATGTGCCTTCTTGAGGGTATCAAGTGAAGCATCCCTTTCTAATAAGGGGCCCTTGACCGAAGGACGAGCTGTTACTTGTTTGGATATCTGGCAGAGATTACAGAAACACATATTGGCTGAAAATAAGACAAATTTAATACCAGTTTAAATAATCCAGAAACCTTGGTGTGATTCACTGTAAGGGCTTTTGCAAGATTTTCTAGCAATATGTTTAAGCTTTTTAAATGTTTCTGTACAAAAAATAAGCTGCAGTGGTACAGCGGTAGCGTTGTTGCCTCACAGCAAGAGGTTCTCCTGTTCGATTCTCGGCTAGAGTGCCTTCTTTGTGGAGTCTGCATGTCCTCCCCGCGGTCGAGTGGCCTCCGAAAGACATGCGTGAATGAGCGTGCCTTCACTGAAGGTTGGGCGTCGGGCTGGCAACTCAGCACCATAAAACTCTACTGCCAATCATTAGCGGACCAGACTTCCGCTGTGGCGACCCCTAACCAGGAAAAGCCAAAAAGACAAAATATTTAAACTAAAAGAGCCACTATAAAGAATCAAAATGTTATCCTCTCTACTAAGTGGCGAAGACGTATTGAGGATGAACATAGAACATTACTCTCTTACTATATAAGCAGTGATTTGTGCAACAGTAACAGCTATGGCAGAAAAAATATTGGGTTCAGTGCCAGTGATAAAACAAGTTTGTCTGGCCAAGAAGCTACAACCAACAACACCGAGTTAGCTCTGTATCATTTTGCTTTGAAGATATTTTTTGGGATAGAAAAGAAGGAAAGGCAAACATCAATGTCTGGGTTCCACTGAAAAGAGAAAGCATCTACATTGTGAAATATCTTGCAAAATAAAAGGGAAGAGTAAGTTTTGAGAGGACAGCTGTGACAGTCTATGAAGAAACGGAAGACATACTTGTGTAACTTGATTTAAAAATGGGTGGATCCACTTTCCATTTGTGAGCTACAGACATTCTCCTGCAGTTCCCCATTAGTTGATTTTGTAGGTCTGGAACATAAATTGCTAATAACTGCAGACTGTGTTTATAAAATAGCTCTGTTTTGAAGATGCCACTGGGTCTTCCTTTCATGTAATGTTGCTTAAGGGAGAAGAAGAATGCAATCACACATATATCCCAGTACTCTCAGAAACTCTGTTGTGATAGCCTGGTACTGATAAAACTAAAACATGACCGAATATTTGTTCTTTTGTCTGAATGAAAATGAATCTATGAATGACCATAAGAAAACTTCTGATGTTGAGGGCATCACCAAAGATTTGTTGTGCTTTAACGTTCCTAAAGACTGGAACAATGTAAGGGCCTGACTGATTGAGGTGTTACTAGTTTGTCTGCTTTTGCCACTATTAAACAAGACTGGGGAAAATACGATTTGCTACCTTAAATGTACAAATATTGGCGTAAACCATGTACGTACTCTAGGGGTTGACTGATTACCACAAAAGTCAGAATTAAATAGTGAAAACAAATGGAATATGACATTGTTTATGTGAGAAGGCCCCAACTGAATGTGAATAAAAGCATCTCCAAAGCCTAATGTTGCTAAAGAAGAGTCCAGATGTATAAAAGGGCAAAGAATGTGCACAGTCACTTCTCGAATGTATTTACATTAAGAAATTATTCCAGTCTGTTAAATATAAAATCAGTTTTCAGCTGTTGCCCTTCTCTGGCACCAGAAATAGAGTAGCACAATAACCTTGTTCAACACTTTGGATAGCATTCTTTATTTGATTTTGCTCCACCATTTGAAAGGATGAGCATAACTGATGAGGATGAGGAGTATATGGGGACATCTGCCCTTATGCTTCTTTAACAAATTCTGTACCATAATTTTGCTGAATTATTTGCAACATCCATTTACCTCAAGTCACATCTTGCCAAGCAAAAAATAATCTGAAATTTACCTATCATGAATGATGCAAAGGAACAGGGTAGGCAACAACCACTCTGAGGGCCTCTGCTTTTATATGCACTTTTCTTGCTGTAGTCAAATTACAGCTAGACTGCTTCCCCTTGAACTGTATTAGCTGACAAAAACTGTGAAGGATATTTCCTACAAAATGTTTTATTAGCAGTGAAACAACATTTATATTATAAGTTGGCTAACCAAAAAAAAATGTTCAAAAGTCTTGATCTCATGCCCTTATTATATGATAATATGACAAACTAGCCTTCATAAACCTACTTCTGACACAGCATCTCCTAAAGAAACATTCACATCATCATAAACGCATTTCTTTCCCCATCAGTAGAGAAGATCAGCATTTCACTTACAGATTCAGACAGACATTTTTTTACCCATGAATGCACCTCTGGGTGTCCTAGGCTCCTTTCTGCTTCCAAGTGTCTTTCCTTTTCATGTTTTTTAGCCGAGACCTGCAGCTTATACATGGGACCCTCTTACCGATCCTCTGATGAGGGTCTTTCAACTGCACTGCCATTCTCCTGGTATTCTAAGAGAATCTATGAGTTTCTCCTAGTCTCTATGGGAGGCAAGCCTGATCCACTAGCAGTTATGGCAATACTTACTTCATACTGTTCTTCTCCCAAGACAGTAAACAAAAACAAAAAAGCCATCATGGGTCATGACTTCTAACCTAATTGAAATGGGTATTCACACCTTTTTATACAAACACTTTCATTAAATTATTACATTGTAGACAATGAAACAGGTACACGTACAATACTATAAACGAAAAAAAACAAAGCATTTCTCACTTTCAAGCACTGTACACATTTTCTTTTTAACAATTAACATTTACTCAAACATTACATTAGCTGCTCAGTTCCCTCCCTCCCTTCCCTTAAAACTTACTCCTCCCCTGAACATTACCCTGCATGTGTTGTTCCCACTAATTTCATTTATTTCTGATATGCCTGATCCTTCCCTTTTCTGAAGATCCCACCTCTAGTTCTTTTATCTCCTTTACAGTATCCAGTACTTAAATTACAGCTGGTTTACATTTTGATTACCATTTTCTAGTAATTGCTTTTTTGCAGCTAATAGCATTAAACTTAGTAAGGCCTTACCATGTCTGAGCAATCCAAATCCTGTGTCCTCACTCAAAATAATTATTTCCTTGGTTACAACCATTTGTTCTCCCATCACTTCTGGAACAATACTCTCTAGGATGTTTTACAATCTGCCAACGCATTAAATTACCAAAAGACATGTTCCCAATTATCTCTCTGTTCCATCACACCGCCAGCATTTGCTATCCAAGGAAAATTATCTGAAGCCTGCTAGGGATATACAAATATCTAAGCAAACATTTCCAAGCAAAATTCCTAAACCTTCTGGATTCTGTTGAATACTTGGGAGCCATACAGATGTTGCATGCAGGCTTCTAATGCAGGAACTGTTCAAAATTGTGTCAGAATCAAGATCACAACTGTATGAATGGCAAATTTGGGGACCAGATGTGCTCCAGTAGTCATCTGATGTCATCATGAACACTGGCACTAAGTATGTAGGGCTGGAGAGTGTGAGCTTCAGAAAAAAATGTTGAACTACAATTAGTGGAGAGAATGAAAATAACTATTGGACCCCGACCAGCCAGAGGAAGGTCCCTGATGTTAGATCAGCAGAAGTGTGAACAAACAAGGTCACCACTGCAATAAAACATGTATGTAAATCTGGAATAAGCTGGTGGCAGATATTTTTCGTCAGTCAAATGTCCCTATGGATGCATGGTTGCACTCTCACTCCTTGGTCACTACACAGCAGACTGTCTATAAAAGGGAACACAACCATCTACTGCTTCCTCTCCCTCTCTTAATTCCAAAGAGAGTCAAACAAAGATATTAAATTACCAAATGCCACTTGGAGCAGGCTACAGGTCAGGGACCTTTATTACTAGGTGTCTGAATCCCCTACCCCCCCCCAAAATAAATAAATGACACAGTGTTAGCAGTAGTGTTAGGTAGTTAGCATTGCTGTCTCACAGCACTAAGCTCAGTTTTCAGCTGGACAGCCCTCAGTGCTGAGTTTGCAAACCTCCCAAAGTTCACTTGGGTTTCTACCAGCTGCTCCATATTCTCCACAGATATCTTAACGCATACTGTAGATTAACTGATATTTCTCCAAAATGCCAGTAGGTGTGCATGTTGTGGGAGAGTGAATGGGTGTGTGTATCCTGTGATGGAGTGCTGCTCTGCTTTACAATCATGTTCCTTGCTTTATGCCAAGTAACTGCTGGAATAAATTCCAGCTCTCCCGTAACATTTAAACGAATTAGGCCAATAATTAGACACTGAATATATAAACACTTGCATACACAGAAACACCAAATTAAACACATTTTAGTTCAGTAATTTGTACAGCAATGCTTTAAAATTACTACACTGGAATAAAGTGCAGCAATGATTGAGAACATTTATTTATTTATGCTTGTTTACTGCAGCACAACACTGATCAAACATAACCAACAGTAGACTCAGCCCGGGTTGTATAAAAACAAAAAAATTCAAATGTAAAGTACACCTACAAAGTATCAATAGAATTCAGATAAAGACATGGCATTGAGACTTGAAACATAACACTAGACTATGTCACAGGGTGAATAGAAAGTCAGATAGTGAGCTGCAAGGAAAGGAGGAGTGAAGTTTGTACAGAGGTGACAGAGGTGGACATGGGGGTTGTGAAAACTGTATTAAACTGAAGAGTAATGCAATGCTACCATGTGACGTGCTATGTCCCATGTTGCTGCATTTACATCGCCTCTATGAATGGTGGGGAGGGGAAAGGTCCAAATTTGTCATAGTTGGAAAGATTTGACAGGCGTAAGGGGGTGTTTGCCTGCCATAATTTGGTAGCAAATACAGAGAAACTGTGGTTTGTGCAGTGCGGTTTTGCTCTGGAGGTTTAGAGGACTGGGTCTAGGTTAGACTGGCTTTAGAGGTTACAACATGGGGTATATGTAATTAGTCTAGTGATGAGTGGGGAGGGGATGTCCTGGTAGAGGAGCAGTAGTGCGCTTAGGAAGAGGACAACTCTGTGTCATGAGCATCCATATAGCCTTTTTGAAAGACAGCCAGTGGTGGTCTAGACAAGGAGTTAGCAATAAACAGGCATATTTTATTACTGAAGAGTTGCTGTATTTTTACAGAGAAAGTAGCAAGTAAAGGTAAGCCGCATTCCATTTGGGCAAACAGAATGCTGTTCACAATACCTCTCAACTCTGCAGAATTTTGCAGAATGTACAGGTTTCTGTTTCATGTTTTGGTCTGTTCCTCATACAGTTTATGGTTTTCCAGCATATCACAGAGGACAAAAGTCACTAAATAATGACAAACCTTTCAATTTCAGATTTCACATCCTTCAGAAAATGCATGCTAACACAAAACCTTTTATTCTATCAACTTTTTAAATTTATAAGATAACAGTATAGAGTGAGCTGTGCTCCCTTGTACTAAGAATAAGAAAAAAATCAAAAGACAAGCCACCCTGGTGGAATCATCACTTTGATTTTAAAATATTTGTAATTAATTGAGTTATTTCACTTTAAGAAAAAGCAATTATGTATAATGGCCTAAATAATTTAATTGTGGAGAGTATATATAAGTACTTGATTCAGCATCATTTGTTCTGATGAAGTAATTTTTTACTGATAAAAGCACTTAACTGGATTTTGAGCTTTTTTTATTGTAGTGTAATAAACTGACGTTATCCTACAATCAGAGTGGTTCGTTTTTTTATTGTTTTGGAATTATCAGTTATACAACAAAAAGAGAAAAAAAAGTCTTGACCAAGCGAAGGAGAAACAAATCCATAAATATTAAAAGCCTCCTGACCAATTTAAACAGGCAACTAAGGGTTAATTAGGTCTCCAAATGCTAAATTTGAAGAATATAGCTTCTCAGGCAAAGGACAACCACAAAGCTTTCTACAGCTATGTCCGTAACCTTAGAGGAAATACACAATGCACAGAACTTATTGTAAATGGCATCACCCACATTGAACTGGAGGCCATTGCCAACTTTTTGACTGACAAGTACAGCTTAACAGTCTAAAGGAAATGCCACAATCTCCCCAACCATTACTGGAGAACAGGTCATTAATGCACTTTACAAGGCCAAAAACACTGCATCGATGGGCCACGATAACATCCTGGGACGTTTAATAAACAGCATGAAACATAACCTCTCTGGTCCACTTGAATCACTTTTCAAATGCAGCCTTCAGTCAGGTTTTATGCCAAAGGAATAGAAGATGGCTACAGTCATTCCCTTGCACAAGAGAGATCCAACTACAGGCCCATAAGTCTTAACAGCCTCATATGTAAGGCCATGGAATGAATCATAATGGACAAGATAAATGAAGACACAGGTAACCTTCAAACACTGGACCCATGACAGCTTGGCTTTGTTAAAGGAAGGTCATGCCTATTAAATCTGGGGGACTTTTTGAGAGGGTCACCAAAGCACTGGATGACGGCAATTCTGTACACACAGCTTACCTCAACCTGGCCAAGGCTTTTGATACAATACCCTACTCAGACATTATAGACAAGTTCGCTAATTTAGGTATAAACACTTATCACCCACTGGATAGCCAACTGGCTCAGTGACAGGATGCAAGAGGCCAAAATAAGTGAGGCCATCTCCACAAAGAAGCCAGTTACTAGTGAAGTCCTCCAAGGTTCAGTACTGGGCCAGCTACTTTTTGGCATCTATTTCCCTGAAGTGGAAGGAAATGCTGAAGGTTTATGGCTGACTATGTTTGCAGATGATTGCAAGCTGGGGGTTATCATACACTCCCCTGCAGACACTAGTATTTTTCAAAAAGGTCCATCTCTGACTAAAACATGATGCCAAAGTCATGGTCTTAAACTCAATGCTAAGAAATGCATAATTGTATCCTTTGGGAAGTCAACCATCCTGGCTAATTTCCACGTTGATAATACACCCGAGAGTCAACCCAGTGGTCAGGGATCTGAGTACGCACATAGACAGTAGCCTTACCTTTGACCACCACCTGGTCACAGTGGTGAGGAAACCCTTTTATGCTGTGCAACTTATAAGTATGGGCATGGCATCTAGGTCCAGACAGATTACTCCACTGTACTCTGCACTTACCAGACCAATCAGAGAGTAAAATGCTCCCTTTGGTATGTACCTGACCAGGCATGCGCAGCAACTAAAGCAATCTCAGAGGTTCCTTACAAAAAGGATACAAGATAGAACAAATCTGCCTTATGCAAAGCACCTTAATGCCCTTTCCCTCTACTCAGTCTCCTACAGATTGCTGAGGGGTGATCTATGCCTGGCTTACAGGGCATTTGCAAACCCCACACCTATGAATCTCCTACATATCTGCAAGTGAAAGAGTACCTGAAATACAAGGTCTAATGACCTGAATTTTGTCTGTGACTTAAACAGAGCATGCTGGAGACACAGATGTGCATTCCAGCCTCTCCTATGGAACAGGCTTCCCATCCATGTGAAGCTGAGTGCGTCTGTTATCTAGTTTAAGCACAACCTAGACCAATGGATGGGGAATAGGAAATTTACACCAGGCCTGGTGCCATAGCCCTGATGGATAGACGTAAGATATGAATGCCTGGCCTTCAATGCCTTACTTGGATACAGGACATCATTATTATTTTAGGAAAACTTGGCTAGGTTTAAAAAGCCCCCCCCCCCCCCGGTCACCCCCGGGATATTAGTCTAGTAACAATCTATGAATCTATTAATCCTAAGGCATCTGAACTTTGAGGGTGGTTTCTATGATGCAATTATCATGGTCTCCGATAAGGGCGTTTTGGCTTTTGTTTTGTTAGGGTTTAGATTAGAGCTTTTTTTGCAGGTACACCAATTGATAAGTGCTAATAGGTCCAGCTGACATTGATCCTGAAAGACTTGGTAACTTTGGCTAGAGTACTTGTAAGTCGGACAAGTTAAATGGAAGTATGTGATGATTATAGATCCTTGTGGGGAAACCTGATTGCATATTTGCCTTTGTAGAAAGTAGAGAGTCAAGTTTGATTTTGAATGTTCTGTTTAAAACAAATTCTCTGAACCATTCTCTAATCTATGGGCTAATTCCTAGATCAGTCAGATGGGTAGTAAGGTAGTGTAATCCACATCAAAGACTTGGGTAAAGTCAATGAATAGGGAACCTAAGTACTCCCTACCCATGCTGGTTAGGATGTCCTCTGTCAGTGTCCAAAATGAAATTGTTTCCTTCAGTGACCAAAATCCATGCTGTTTCTGGGAGATTAGGTTATATTTTTGTAGGTAGCTGGTAGAAGATGATAGTATATATGCTGAAGCAATTAACATGGTGAAAAAATCAATTTGTTTTAAACCACTAAACCTAACATGAGCACAGTATTTGTTATCTGTGCACTCACTGTTATAGTGAATAGCTTCACATAACCACACTATCTATATCATATGGTTCATGTCTCATGAATTCATATGTAGTAATTGGATCATCATCAAGCAGTCTGTGTGCTGGATTTCCAAAAAGATGGCCAGTCTACAGCCTACTATGTGCAACAGCCAAACAACTCCAGGTCTACCTATGGACTGCATATCAGTTCTGTAATGCAAGGAAAAAGTTTGCATGGATGACCAGGCTGCAGCCTTACAAATGTTTCATGCATACAGTTCTGGAAAGAAAAGGGGTGCAAGTGAGCCCAACCTTCTCCAGTCATGTACCTATCACAATAAAAAGTTTCTGTTTCCTATGTATAGTTTTTCTAGGGAGGTATGAACTGTTTTCATTCTTTCTTATCAACCAAACTGCCATTGTGTCCACTTGTCTTGTAATCTGTTTTTTGAAGGTAGGGTTGTAGGGTTGAAATTTCTCTGTTTACTTGATATGCCCCCTTTTAGATGGTCTAAATACTTCCAAATAAAACTCTTAAACCTATTATTTATGAACCTGCTCCTCTTGTGGACAAATGTGCACCATCTGCCAAGGCGTTGCTCTAATTTTACAGACTCCTACGGCACTGCTTAGATCTCAGTCACAGACTGCTCATTTTTTTTGGAATGATAATGATATTGCACACTTTTGAGAGTAGCTGCTCCAGTGACCCTGCACATTCACTCTTTTGTCCTGTCCTTTCATGGCACTTAACTCCAACAATCATGACCATGACTACCATCAGATGATGTTCTCCTCTCCTTTGGGTTTTCATACCACCCTCTCATAGGTCTTGCTTACAGAGATTCCAAGTACCTTTGTCTCCTTTTATGGTGCCTCCACAGACTGACTAAATGGTGCCAATAGAGCTCAGGACATGCAGGAACACATACAGGGAAATGCCTCTCTCTCTGCCTCCTACAGCCAATGCAGTCAAAATGTTCCTTGTTTTTCATTCTTAGCATCCGCTGCAACTCTTGTAGTAGCCTGTCCAACTTGGGGGCAAGAAGGGCAATCATCTGAACTCTCCTTAGTTCTAAATGAAGATGTTCAACCTCAGTCATCCTAAAAATGCCTGTGAAAGGGTAAAACTGCATTTTCCAGAATGTTGCACTGCATTCCTCCAGCCATTTTTTTTAACCTCTGTTTGTGGTTTTGCCTCTTGACTGACCAGTTTTATTTTATTTTTTATATTGCACCTTTCTACTTTTCATAAGCCCTGACGGTGTTAACAATCCACTTGTGCTGTGCTGAAAAAGCCACAAAAAGTTTGAATCATGGCATGTCTATAGCTAGTGGGGTTTGGCTTTAGTCTTTATGGATTCATTCAGGCCAATAAAAAGTAAGAGTCATGGGCAATCAGAAACCATGTAGCTGAAACACTGGTATGAGTTGAAGGGGTTATTTGCATGTATCCCACAACCCTCCACTACAGGAGGTTTAAGGTATTACACTGTGAAGACTCTAGCTTGGCGGAGTCTTTCTTGCAGCTTATATTGAATTATTAGTCTCTATAGTGTTTTTACTTTTTTCTTGACTATTTGCAAAGATTCAGATATCCGGCCACTAGACCTAGAACTTGTGTTTTTCTTAGATTTCTCTTTGAAAATAAAACAATTTTTGATGATGAAGAAACTCTTGGGATTCTATCAAAGCAGGCATTAAAAGCACTTGATTAGCACACATTTTAAAACAAAAGATACTGCTTCTAACACCTTACTTTCTATTTTTTTCTTCTTTTAATAATGCAGAAAAAGAAGTTAGTGACTGTATCTCATCACACATTTCAAAAAGCTTCAGAGTAGCTCACCCCTTCCCCAAAATTACTTTAGCATATGGAAAACAAAGATATTCCAACTGTGCTAATGTAAAAACTGTGGAAATAAAGGGGTTCAATTTGGTTTAGATCATAAAACAAAAACACAAACACAAACTTAAAAATAAATATTACACTTAAAAATATCTACAGTGTTTCATACTTTTAAAGGTCCACATTGACTGGTTTATAAAAGCTAAATATATCTTAACAGTGACATTTGGGTACACAACAGAAGTGAAAATTTAAGATATTGTAATCAGAGATAGAAAAGAAGTTGAGCACATACAAATGCAGATATTTTGAGATGTGCCTTATGACAACAAAGTGATTTCAAGCATCTCAGTGTAAGTTAAAGCAAACTAAAGATTCTGATGACTGTTGCATTACAAACGATTTACATGGCACACTACTTTATATTTAACAGCTTTAATATTGTGAAACAAATTCTAAGGTGATTATAGCCACAATTTTCAAACACTCTTCGTGGCTAATAAATCTGGAAGTATATTTAGGCAAGGAAGTTAATGCTCCTCTGTCAAAGAAACCTAAACTGCATACTGAGTATGGAAAATTATCAAACTTAATAACCTGCAATTAGTATATATAGTTATGTGTACACATGCTTACACTCTTTAGTTTTTTGTTTAGTGGTCTCAAATTGCTTTGCTAATGATTGCTCAATGCATTATATCTTTACAATAACTGTTTTTATGGTTTATTACCAAGGCTGATGTTAATGTCAGTTGCAAGGCTATTAATTTTTTTTTTACAAAGGCTGTAGAAGCAGTAAACTAAATATATTACCCTATTATTTCCATAAAAAGGAAGACTCCCTATCAGTTTCAGCATGTTTCCAGGAAAAAAAAATCTAAAATGAAATTACATTTTACAAAAGGCATAAGTCAACAAAGCTGCTTTGAAAAATAAAGGTTAAAACTAAAATAAAAGTTTACGTCTAAAAAAAATAGCACACACACAGACATAAAGCTAGATAATATAAAACTTTCCATGTACATACAAGCAAGCAGGGTCAGAATGTCAAGCATCATCATCTGCACTTCACAGATTTTATGTTCTTTATCAAATTGAATTTCATGGCTGCAAAGTCAGCCAACAAAAAAAATCATTAATTTTACAAGACATACTTTTGCTTATTTTATCAAGGGACTTTTCAAACTAGTAAAATGCTTTCACTGTGGCCAGCCAGAAACTTAAAGGACACTGCTTTACTGTAACTATGTCAAAATATAAAGCAACAAATAAATAACACCATCTCAGGAATTATTTCCTTTTTTTAAATCCTGATCCTCATTTTGAGCAGAGAAGCATAGCTCCCATCATGGTCAACTCCCTTAACTGAAGTGTCTTACAGTGAAGTTACTGAGGGATACACAGATAATTAGCTTTGCTGCCAAGAAGGCAAACTAACACATGGTTTAAGTCATGAGACCTTCCTGGCAACTGGTGGGCTAAAACTAGACAGGAAAGGACAAATCACATTACACAAGTTTGAAAATGTCTGCTTACCTATAATAACTTCCAACGGCACTGCAGCACCCTGTTACTAATCCAGCTCTCTCCCTCTTACAGTAGTTATCGTTCACAAGGCAAGTTCTCCAAAAAACAGGGTACCACCATTCTGTATCACCAGTGGTACATTTCTAATAACAAATTGCTACCTAATGGTGTCAACAGAAAGTTTGGATCTTTAACAGCAGCATAAAAGTACACATAAAAGTACTTTCTGAATGTGAACCTAAATTTATCAGTCTACAATGATAACTGCTGCCTCTGTATGGGGAGGCAGGGGGGAGTGCTTGCATCTTGCTTTTTACAGGGGTCTGGTTAGAACTGAAGACAAGAAAGTGTAGGAAAGGAATGCTAACAGTTGTAAGGTTGACAGTTACAAGTATGCATAGTTCAACAGACACTGGACAGACTGACCTGAAGCAGATTCTGGATAATGGGAGTTTCAGGAAGGAATTACAATCTTTGTTGCGGATTACATTACTAAAACCTGGTAACGGATGTGAAGGATTTTCAAGGCTAGTCCAAGAAGAAATGAAGTCACGATAGTGGGGCAAGTATGTTACTACATACTGCAGGAGTATGGTTGTTACACATTTACCATAACTGTAGATGTTCGGGAGGATTGATGTTGCAGTACTGATTCTTGGGTCTTCCTGCTATGTAGAAGTCTGTGACTGGTCCAATTTCCACAGTCTTTCCATCATCCCTAGCCAACACACACCCAAGGACCGATTTCCAGATATCAGAGTATAAGAAGGGTGTCCATCAGTACCGTCTTCCTAGGCAGTGAACAGCAGTCTGATGTCCAAGGACAACTCGATCCTTCCAGCTGTCAGAGTTTTGATAGAGATAAGGGAAGATTCCAACTATGGAATAGCAGAAGGGGAAGATGACAGTTAAGAGCTACCTCACAGGAACCTTCCCCCCAGGTATGGGGGAGAGGAGTTAGGGGTTTGTTGGAGGGTGTGTGTGTACTGAAACACTGATCTACTTGAACATCTACAATTATAGCGAATGCAATACAACTGCACTATGTCTTGCAGGCAATGTTGCAGTACTGATTCTGGGGAGAGCTCCCAAAGCTAGAGGAGGTAGGCTGTCTGGTGGCCCCTAAGATAAAAATTTCTGTAGGATAGCAGTAGCAAAATCTAGCCTAGCCCTAGAGGCAATGGTTAAGTGGTAATGTTTAGTAAAGGTTTGGGCAGAGGTCCATGTGGCAGTTTCCAGAATGTCCTGAGTACAGACACCTTTAAGGCTGCTCTCTATCTGGTGGAGTGTGCCCTGACATGGGCTGGAAAATCTCTCTCTTCAGTATCCATTAGATGGGGTCCAGAAGACATCTGCTCAAAGAGTCTGCTATAGTGTTGTTCTGGCCCAAGATGTAAGATGCTAGGAGTGTCAGTTCCAAGTCTTGTGCTAAGTCAAATCCAATTTGCAAGACTGCAAAGGAGGTAGGAATGGTTTCCCCCATGCTTGTTTTTGCACTACATAACCATGATGCTGTCTATCCAAATCTACAGAGTTCCTGGGTTCAATTTGCTTTGAAAGGTTTTCATAGCTAGAGACACTGCCAGTATTTCTTTCTGGTGTATGTGCAGCTTTGGGTACCAGACACCATGCACCTTCCGGGGGGGGGGGGGGGTGTTGGGCTGCACTGTACATAATCTTTGGGGTGGGATATGATCCTTGAATACCCTGGTCTAGGGCACTGACCTGGTTTGCCACCTCCTAGACTGTCTTGGCCTCTGATCAGGGGAGGCCTCCTCTCTTCTTTCCTAGGAGACAGAGGGCAAGGTTCAGAAGGATAATTCAAAAAGATGTCTATCCACTTGAAGAAGAGGTTGCCCTCTGTGTCCCCGTCTGGTGGGTTCTAGAGCAGAAACTTTGTAATTGTTGTAGGCGTGGAAGACAAATAGAATTCTTTCAGAGTTTTTATTTGTTTTCCCTTTTTGTACTATTTCTCAAATGCTTTTTCAACTGGGAGCCCCAAAAGGAACTCTTATCTAGTGAGACAACCAGGATTTTGACTTTACCTGGTCAGAGAGTGGCTATGTCCTCAACCTGACCTATCTTGCTAGTGACATAACATGTAGCAGCTGCTCTAAATTATGCATACAATGCATCATAGCCACATTTTACAGAGTGCCTGGTGGGCTGCAGTGCTGATCTAGCTCTCTCCTGTTTGTCTTTGTGTAAGGTCTTTTCTAAAGTAGAAGGCATTACTGACATTTGTTCATGTCAAGATTCTAAGTACATTAATAATTAGTGGCCCTCACAGAGAGTGTAGCAGATGTACATGTCCTTTTGCCAAATCTAAAAATCAGCTTTCTCTGTCATTAGGTAAAGAGAGTGTCTAGCTGCACTGCTCACCTTTGATGGATTCAGTACACACTACCGATGCCTCAACTTGTGGATTCTTGTAGAGGTGCTTGTGGGTATCAATCACGCTATAGCAATGACCTGGTTTCCTTGGGGCAGGTGGCACAGAATCGGGGTGCAGGAAGATATCAAAGACATCAGCCAGCTGTCTCTGGGATGGCAGACTTAGAAGCTCTCTGTAATGGGTTTGGGTTTCTTTGTCTATCCAATTAAAGGCCTACTTCATCTTATGTAATGTATCCCTGAAGAATAAATCCTCAGGGAGAGAAGCAGAAGAGAGGGTATCAGAGTCAGAGCCATGTTAGGATTGTGAGAAAAGGTGTTAAGCCAATTCTTCCTCATCTTCAGATCCTGAGGAGTCAGATTCCTCCTGAAAAGAAATATCAGTCCTCCTTCCTTTTACTGGAAGAAGCTTCAGTGGTAGGAGCTGTGTCTGGCTGGACTACCTAGACTTCATAAAGCCATGAATTCATGGGCTAGCTTAATCAGGTCCTGTGCTTGAACCTGGGCTGTAGCAACTGAAGACTAGGTAGCAGCCTGAGGCAAGCTGACTGGTCTCACTGCTTCTGGCACCACTTTAAAAAGGAAGGCCTCAGTACTTGGTTGGCCGACCATGACCTTGCTCTGATTTCCTGTGGTTTGTTCGTGTATAACAGCCAAAGAATAAAAACTATCTCCCTTGGTAACAAACACTCATATGTCAGAAGTCAAAGCCTACAGAGCAGCTTCAGACCCAATCAACATTGACTTTAGAGTAGCTATAACCAAATGGCCTGCTGCCAAGTGGCCTCCTGAGGGGGTTGTATCAGAGGGCTCAGAACAGTCATTGGACAAGGGGGCTGCAAAAGTACCTCACCTGAGCTGTCAGTTGGACCTGAATACAAACACAGGAGGATTCCACTCGTCCTCCGAGTCATTTTCCTTCCACTTTTTCTTTGCGCTTCTTTGGCAAGGTGCCAGCCAAAATAGGAGAAGAGAAGGGAACAGAGCCTGAGGACTTCATGTGGGCTGCAACGACTTCAGCCCTACACTTGAGTCTTAGCTTGAAACCAAAATCCTGACTACAAACGTTGTGCTGTGGTCATAAATAAAACAGACAAAAAAGAATGAAGTCTTTGTTTCCCACACTTCAAGCAGTTAATGGCCTTTTTAAATATTAATCAGAGGTAAAATTTCCCCAGTGGGGGATTTACCTTAAAGGAGGTTGTAAGAAACTCTGGAGAAAATGAGCCGACCACCGGACTGCAAGCGTCTGATAAAACAACGTCAGCACTTTCAGACTGCACAGCTAGAAAGAACTGAAGATGGCACTGACGGACGCTCCTCATACACCATCCAGACATCGGTCTTTGGTCATCTGTCAGCTAGGGATGATGCTAAGCCTCTGGAAATTAGGATGTTTTTTGGCTTTTGCATAGCAGGAAGATCCAAGAATCAACACTGCAACACTGACTATGAAGAACATCTATAGCCCTGACTTAACACACAAGGGAATGAACTTCCAAATAATCCATTTAAACAGTCCTCTCAACAATCTCTCTTTTCGATGCTGGAAAAGGTCACTATAACTAGAGAGCATTTGTATTTGATTGGTTGCAAAGCAACTTGTTAGTGAACAATCATAGGCAAACACTGCAGCTTGACTACTGAAATGCCACACACTTTGAAAACCCTGATAAGCATCGCCAGAAACGGCCACACATACTGAAACAAATCCTAACTGTGTGACCACACAGATTGCACAAAACTTTATAATAAAAGAACAGAAATCACCATTTCTGCAGGGGAGGGAAGCCCAGCTACACCATTGCTATGCCAAGATCACACAAATATATAGAAAGAACAACTTAAAAGAAGACGTTTAGTTCACCAAATAATAAAAAATATCACAGCGATGCAGAACGCCACAAAGATCGCTTCTCCACACAACAGTCAGCTTAAATCCTTTGCATGGGCTATAAATTACACACACTGCAACTGTAGTTCACAATCAAAAAGATTTAATACAGAAAAACGTTAAGCGCCTTCACTCACAAACCGTGAGCTTCTTCAGAACGTTAACACAGCTGATACTGAATGCTTAAATATTCACTATTGGTGCCAAAACCTGTTCAGTTGCTTAAAGCTGAAGTACACTTGTAAAAACTTCATTATAATATCAAATACTAAAAACACGTCACTGAAACCATTCAACTAAATTGTTAAAAAATATATCACTTTGTAACAATATATAATATATGACAATTTTTATACAATATAATAAAAAATATAAAAGATGATCAATATATATATACTATCAATATCTTACTTCCAATAAGGTTTTAATGGATATATGCTCATTTAAACCTGGTGGTGTCGCTGCGTCAGTCAGCAACTGCCACCATACCTCCTTGTAAGCTAATAAATTTTTACTGCTATTTAAAACATAATTTAATTCATGCTACTCAAGTCTGAAGTGACAAACTTCATGACACCCATACAGATGGGAACTGAAAGTTCAACTGCTGAATCCTACACTAAGGCACTGTTCGAGCACATCCACTCATGCATGAATCGTGCCATCCCAAATAGAACCAAGATGCTCTTATCCAAAAAAAGGAAGCCAATCTGGTGGTCCCCTGCCATAAACAAACTTTACAACAAAAGGAAGAAACTGTTGCAGAAAAGAGGAAAATCCCAGGATGCAAAAAACTTCCTTACCAGCCTCAGTAAGAAACTGAGATCCCTCATAAAATCCTCCAAAGCTAGTTACGAAAATAAAATTGCCAAAGATTCCAAACACAACCACAAGGCATTCTATAACTATGTCAAGAATCTAAATGGCAATGCTCAATCTGCTCTGAGCTAAAACAGAGTGGCATTAAATATACTGATCCCAAGGATATTTCCAATATCCTGACAGATCGATTCAGTGCCAACTTCACCCCCCTCTCACCCCCTAAATGGCCCATCTCAATACCGGAAGATTGCCAAATTCCAGTAGTAACGGCCACACAGGTAAAAAGCACACTCTCCAAAGCTAAGAATACAGCATCCATGGGACCAGATGACATCCCGGGCTATGTACTACATGAACTACAAGATGAACTGGCACCTCACCTAAGTGTCATGTTTAATCATAGCCTCACCTCAGGTTTCGTGCCCATTGAGTGGCGCAGAGCTACAGTTATCCCACTCCACAAGGGGGGGATCCACCTTGGATCCCGGAAATTATTTATTTTATTTTACATTTGTTAACCGGGAAATTCCGACTGGACCAGGTCCATTTTCAGCGGAGGCCCGGGGAGAAAAGCTCCAACATCAAGTTATACAAATACAGTACATCCAGCATAATACACAAAACAGGTTACATCATGTATGCTGAGCATAGTAATATAACAAGAATTAATAAAAACACTCCAGGTAAAAGATATAGAACATGGGTAAAAAGACAATGTCTGTCATACTTTGGTAAGAAAAGAAAATATATCAAGTAAGATTCTACAGTTAAAAGTACCCTTTCAGATGACCAAGCCTACAGGGGATCAGAGCTCCAGCATGTGATCAGAGAGGAATTTGGGGAGTGAATAGTAGTATGGGTAGGGTTATGTGATACAAGGGCATAACCATGTACTAAGAAGGTGCGATTTGAGGGAGTTTTTGAATATGGATGTGGAGGGGGCAGTGGACACAGATAGGGGAAGAAAGTTCCAATTTCTGGCAACGGTATGGGAGTAGAGCGCTTTCCCTGCATTATTGTTAGCCTTGGTGATGGAGAGGAGAGATTTTTCACTGGATCTTAGGTATCGGTTTGTAGTATAGATAGTAAGTAGATTGGATAATGAGGGTTTTTTTTCAGGATATTTGAGAACTACCTTCCCATCAGTCTGACAAGCCTTATCTGCAAGGCCATGGAGCATATCATGGAACTTATAAACAAAGACATTGGCAACCTTCAAACACTGGACCCCACCCAGTTTGGGTTTGTGAAGGGACGATCTTGTCTCCTGAACCTGATTGACTTCTTCGAATCAGTCTCCAGAGCCATGGACAAGGGTAAGGTGGTCCACACAGCCTATCTAGACCTTGCCAAGGCCTTTAACACCGTCCCCCACTCTGGAATCATAGACAAACTTACTAAGCTGGGCATTAATCCCTACGTCACCCAATGGGTTGGCTTACTGATAGAACCCACACTGTAAAAGTAGCAGACTCCAAATCCAGCTCCAGACAAGTGACAAGTGGAGTACCTCAGGGTTCAGTCCTGGGGCCGCTCTTGTTTGGCATCTACTTCTCTGAAGTACAGGCCAACACTAAGGGACTCTGGAATACAAAGTTCGCAGATGACTGCAAACTGGGAGCCATTATTGAATTCCCAAATGATGTGGGTACTCTATAAAAGGGCCTTACAGAAACAGATGCTTGGTGCCAGAGCCATGGGCTCAAGCTCAATGCCAAGAAATGTACAGTTATCCCCTTTGGGAAAAAAACATGTGCCCGTGAATTACAATATAGGTGGCAGTACACTAAACACTTAAAGTGTGATAAGAGACTTAGGGACACAGGTGGACAGTGGTCTCACCTTCGATAACCACATCGCCACAACAGTCAGGAAATCCTTCTATGTGGCACACCTCATCACTAAGGGCTTTTCATCCAGAACAAAGGAGGTCATTGTCCCACTGTACTCATCCCTCATTAGACCCATTATAGAATACAACGCCCTGTTTGGTTATGTACCTCTCAAGACATCTGCAATAACTGGAAAGGTCGCAGAAATACCTCACTAAAAGAATCACAGGCATAAGCAGATGACCTACACTGACCGCCTTAAAAAAACTCCAGCTATACTCTGTCGCATATCGTCTACTCAGAGGCAATCTCTGCTTAACATACAAGGCCATGTCAAACCCAGAGCTGTTGGACATGCTACACTTAAAGAAATCCCAATCCCTCAGAGCCACACGCTCCAGGGATCTAAACCTTGTCATCACAATAAACAAAACACGCTGGAGGAATAGGTTCCTGACCCAGAGACTCCCCAGACTCTGAAATAGATTGCCCATACATGTCAAGCAGAGTGACTCTTTGGCCCTCTTCAAAAGGAACCTTGACGATTGGATGGGAGAAAGGAAATTCACTCCGGGGATCATGTCAGTCATCCTGCTAGACAGGGGTCCAGGGAAGTAAATAGTGTGGGAAGAAATAGCCAGGGGAATTGTTATGGCTAGGCTTGTATAGGCCCTAGGGCTGATAGCCTAGTACCAACCTATGAACATTGGAAGAAGCAGATGTTTTGAAACAGCTTAGCACAGACAATAGTATATGGGTAATGAAACCTGACAAGGGTGGAGGCATTGTGATTTATGACAGTTTAGAATATAGTACTAAAATGCATGACATCCTTCATGGCTCAGGGAACTATGAAACAGTATCTTTAAATGAGGTTAAGATTGCTTATAGGCGGATAGAGCTACATATTGAAGAATTTCTATTGGACAGACTGATATCTGAGGACTTGTACAATTTCTTAAAAGTAGAACATCCTATGATGGCAACCCTTGTGGGTATACCCAAAGTACACAAAGATATAAACAATCCACCGTTTAGACCAATAATTTCTGGTAGTAAATCTAAGACCTTCCCTCTAGGAGTGGCTGTGGAGTCTATGCTTAAACATATTTATGGTAACATTACCGATATGGGTCAAGGACTCTTGGGAATTTTTAATGAATTACCCAGTCGACATATGGAAAAAAAGCCTTTTGTTCAAATCTATTGATGTGATAGGTTTATTCTCATGCATTCCTAAGGATAAAGGAATGGAGGCCTTCACCAATAGTATTAGGAAACACAGTTCTCTCGATTGGGATAGAGTTTGTTTGGTTACTGAACTTATGTCTATCATACTGGACCATAATTACATATACTATGAAGGCGAATTATTTAGACAAACAAATGGTGTTGCTATGGGGGCAGCTTGCACCCCCATTTTTGCAAACCTAGTCATGCTTGACTGGGAAGAAGAGAAGGTATTTAAGAGTAAATTCTATAGTAATATCAAATACTATTCTTGATTTTTAGATGACATCTATATTTTATGGGAAGGTGACCAGGACTCCTTCAACACATTTATGGAATACATTAATGGAAGTAGTGAATTTTTGAAATTTACATCTGAGAGTAGTGTTACAGGAGTGGCATACTTGGACACATATATAACCAATGGTAAGACAGGTTTTAAGTCGAGGATTCACAGGAAAAACACTTTTTCAAACTCATATGTGGAATATAGTAGTAATCACCCTAGAAGACTAATGTATAATATCTTTAAGGGGCAATGCATTAGAGCAATGAGGATGACATCTGATTATGGGGATATGATAGAAGAAGTTAGATATATTTCTGACTTATTTAAGGATAGAGGATATGATATCAGAATGATGAGGGAAGTTACAGAATATGTAACTAGTGAATGGGGAAAGAAATAACCCCATTATTAGGAGTTAAACATACAGATGAACAAAGAAATAGTGTTATTAGAAATGACGGAAAAAATAACAAAGCTTATAATAGGGCATGTATCTTGGAATATGGTCCACATATAAATCAAATTAAATACATCCTAAGTAGAAATTGGTTTGTATTGCTGACAGATCAGGAGAAGTTGGACATCTTGGGCCCCAAACCGATATTTGTTCATAAAATGGGGAACAATTTGAAAACACTTTTAGAAAGGGGCCTGAAAGTCAAAAGGACAGAGAGGGGTACACATACATCGAGATGAGGTGCATGCAATCAGTGCTTTGCCATTTGTGAGGATACAGGAGTGACATTAGATAATATTAATAGGACGAAAATACGTTTTAAACAGGGCAATTGTAATTCTAAAATGGTCATATATTTAGCTAAATGTATGGCATGCTCAGCATATTATATAGGAAAAACTGAGGAATTTTAGAAAGCGAATATATTCTCATTTATACAGTATCAAAACAAAAGATCAAAACAATGCCCTGTTCAAACATATAGATAATAAAGGAGACAAGCATAACTTAAAATTTGCTATCTTGGAGAATGTGGTGACAAACCCTCGGGGGGGCAGCAGTAAAAATTTATTAGCTTACAAGGGGGTATGGTGGCAGTTGCTGACTGACGCAGCGACACCACCAGGTTTAACTGAGCATATACCCATTAAACCCTTATTGGAAGTAAGATATTGATAGTATATATATATATATATATATATATATAGATCATATTTTATATTTTTTATTATATTGTATAAAAATTGTCATACATGATATATTGTTACAAAGTGATATATTTTTTAACAATTTAGTTGAATGGTTTCAGTGACGTGTTTTTAGTATTTGATATTATAATTAAGTTTTTACAAGTGTACTTCAGCTTTAAGAAACTGAACAGGTTTTGGCACCAATAGTGAATATTTAAACATTCAATATCAGCTGTGTTAACGTTCTGAAGAAGCTCACGGTTTGTGAGTGAAAGCACTTAACATTTTTCTGTATTAAATCTTTTTGATTGTGAACTACAGTTGCAGAGTGTGCAATTTATAGCCCATGCAAAGGATATAAGCTGACTGTTGTTGTGTGGAGAAGTGATCTTTGTGGCGTTCTGCATCGCTGTGATAAATATACAGAAAGGGAAACCATTAACACACTGCGATACAAACTACTCCACTTCCCTGTGCTAGCACAACCTCAGATTTGAAAAAACAGCATGCCAAAGAACTGGTCAGTAACTAGGACATACAATCCTTTCCAGTACTTGACAAACCAACCATTCAGCTGATACAACCCAATCAGTAAGGGTTAACTGAACCAGTCCACATTAATGTATCCTGTTCTTTATATTTAGTGGAATCTATTGGCTGATGTCCAGAATAGCAACATTCAGAATATTGGTTTAATTAGTACTTTACAGGGGCCGTAAAAGGAAGGCTGATTATGAAGAAGGAAGATAAGTGTGAAGAAAAGACTCCAAAACTGGAGGGTTAGGTGCTGGCTTAGAAGCTCCTACCTGCAACAAACTGTAATACCTCTTCTGCACATCAGAAATTTGTCTAGATTCCCATTCAAAATGTTTATTTTTGTGATAGTTCCACCACAGGAGATTTCCTCAATGTGAGAGTCAGGGATAATGTGCCTTCATCATGTGAAGCCATTTGGGCTGGAGAATGAAATGCGAGATGAATGAACTAGTGTGTGTTCATATGAATCAGATTTTTCCTGCTCCTCCTCCTCCTCAGAAGAGGATTCATGCTTCCTCTTCTGCTTGATAGTGGGTGGCAGGGTGGGTAGGAAGGAAGAAGAACGAAAGGAAGGAGGCTTTAGAGATACTTATAGGCCCTGTGGAAATTCTTTCCATTCTGAGATGTAGAAACATTCTTTGTCTTTGGTTTCTATTTCTTAGGGGTGAGGTCTGCTTTTATAACACATGGTGGACCTTAATCAAGGGTCCAGGCACCTCTTTCCTAACCAGGATCTGAAGTATGCCCTCCTGTCCCTCGGTATGATGTCAAAATGGCAGTGTGAAAATCAGATGCCATACTGGTCCCTCTGTCACGATTACAGTAGCAAAGCCTGAAAAATGATCAGGTATACCATAGATTCGGGCAACACCTCAATTGGTACGTCCAAATCTGACTGCATAGACGATAGTTCAGGCCTAGGCCTTTTGAATTTATTTTTTGGAGCGAGTGGGATACTGGATGCAGAGGGTTACACCATTTTGGATGGGCAACATGCTTCAAGTGCTGGGTCTCTAAATAAGTGTTTGTGGAAAGACGCATACGTAGGGTTTTTGGAACAGACAGCTGCCAAATCTGATAATTCTTATAGTCACATTTAGTTCCAAGACAAAAAAGAACTGGCAGTGGAGGTCCCTATAAGGAATCTGCCTTTCACAATCACACTTCCTTCTCTTAGTAGACATCTAAAAGATTTAAACAACAAAACTTGAGGAAAACAAAAAAAGAGAAAAGGTTCCCCAACAGGGTCCTTATCTGAATAAGCGAAGGCATACATATCACCAATGACCACCTGAAGAAAACAGATCAACAGGTGCAAGACCTGTGATCAGACTGGTGGCAAGATGTTCTAGGGATCTGAAGCTCATACATCCATTGCCCAAAGGCTTGCATTACACATACAACTGTACACAAGGCTTTTTGGCTTTGGTACCCCGGCTGGACGTCAGTTTACCTTGGTGAGATAACCCAGTAGTAATGAACACTGCAACAATGATCTAAGGAAGGCCATCTCTATGGTAAGGCCCCACAGTAGATTCTGTCATTTACTTTGAAAACTGTCAGCCTTGCTTTGCAGGCACATGCTAACCCAAAAAGTTGGAAAAGTACAGTTTTGTACCTACCATAAATGTAGATGTTCGAAGATCCACATTGCTGCAGTCCTTACATATGGGTAGTCCGCTGTCCTCGGTCGGCCCGAATACCAAAGTATTAGGCTGACGTCGGTCAAGGCGCTTAAAACTGACATCAGGACGTCAGGGTACAAAAGCGCATGACCGACGTCATATCCTCAGTCTTTTCTTGCCCCAGATGTCAGAAGGCCCTAACAAGAAAGGCCAAAGCCAAAAAACAGCAAAAAATAACCAACCACCCCTGCACTAACCATATTTACAATATGTACAACCCAAACCACACCACCACCTCTAACTACAGAGGGGAAGGAGGGAGGGTAAATTGGACTGCAGCAATGTGGATCTTCGAACATCTACATTTATGGTAGGTACAAAACTGTACTATGTTCTTCATCTCACGTTGCTGCAGTCCTTGCATATGGGTAGAATCCCAAAGCAGAGGTAAGGGAGGATGGCAAAACTATAAAGCATTAGGGGCTGCCAAAATGCCCTGTAAAATTGCAGTGGCAAATCCAGCCCTAGATTTAGAGTAAAGTGGAAGGTGGTAATGCTTAGAGAAAGTATGCACTGAACTCCAAGTAGCTGCTTCCAAAATATCTTTAGTAGCCACCCCTTAAAAGCTGTAGAAGTGGCAGTAGCCCTAGTGGAATGAGGCCTAATCCCAGCTGGAATCTCCTTACCATGATGGGAATAACAGAAAGCAATACAAAAACCAATCCACTTAGAAATAGTTTGTTTTGAAACAGGTTTGCCCTGAGAACCCAAAGCAAAAGAAACAAACAACTGCTGAGACTGCCTGAACCCTTTAGTTCTGCTCAAATAATATCGCAACTGTCTGTGTATATCCAAAGTGTGCAAAATCCTCTCCCTTTATTTTGGGGTTTGCATAAAAAGTAGGCAAATGAATAGTTTGGTTTAAAGCCACACTAGAAACCACTTTAGGCATAAAAGAAGGGTTAGTACGCAAAGACACCCTATCCTTGTGGAAAATTAAGAAAGGCTCAACCGCCATAAGGGCCTGTAATTCAGAAACCCTTCTCGCAGAGGTAATGGCCAACAAAAGGAGTCTTCCATGATAAATATTTCAACTCTGCAGTTGCTGCAGGCTCAAAAGGTTGTAGAGTGAGTTTCTCCAACACAAAATTGAGATCCCAAGCAGGAGTAGGAGCTCTACGTGGGGTCTTGTATTCTTTGCCCTCTAAGGAATTGCTTAAACAAAGGATGAGAAAATAATGGTGGGTCACAGTCATAGTGAGCAGAAATTGCTGCAGCATGAACCTTTATAGAGGAGAAGGACAAACCTTTGTCCAATAACTCAGTAAGGTATTGAAGAGCAACACTTAAATTAGGTTTAGAAACATCAAAGTCCTTTGCTGTACTCCAAAATAAAAATCTCCTCCATTTATCTGCGTAAACTTTCCTTGTACTAGGCCTTCTGGCCTCCAAAATAACATTCAAAACTTGTTGTGGAAGCTGAGACCCTCCAGGGTTTAAAACAGAATATGCCAGGCTGTTAGATGTAGAGACTGAAGTCTGACATTGAGTAAATGACTGTTCTCCTGAGACAGCAGGTGAGGAATCGAAGGCAAAGGCCATGGAGGCTCCCGTACCAGACTTCTCAGTAATGGGTACCAGTGCTGTCGAGGCCAATCCGGAGCTATTAAAATCATGGTTGGCTTGTCCTGTCTGACCTTCAGGAGTACCTTTGGGAGGAGAGGCAGAGGTGGAAAGGCATACACGTGAAGATTGCTCCAATTGAATGAGAGAGCATCCACTTTCCAAGCTGTGGGATGAAACCTTTTTGTGCAAAACTTTGGCAGCTGGTAATTTAGTGGAGAAGCGAACAGATCTATGCCTGGAGTTCCCCATAACACTGTCAATTTCTGAAATACATGAGGATCCAATTTCCACTCGTGGGGATCCATAATTTGTCTGCTCAACACATCTGCTAAGGAGTTCTGTGCTCCTGGCAGAAACCTTGCCTGAAGATTTAGCTGTAAACTGAGAGCAGTCTCCCACAAAATCATTGCTTGTCTGCATAGAGGATATGAATCGTCCCCTTGCTTGTTGATGTACCACATGACAGTTGTGTTGTCTGTTTGAATCAACACCTGCCCTGGAAGAAGTAAATCCTTGAAAGCTATCAATGCAAATTGGACTGCTAACATCTCCTTCAAGTTGATATGTAAATGTTGAAGTCTGGCAGGCCACGTGTCTTGTACCCATTTTCCATTTAGATGAGCTCCCCAAGCTTTGTCTGAGGCATCTGTCGTTAGAATCTGACTCGCCTCTGGTCGGGTCACAGAGTCCCTTGTTTAGGTGACATTCCTGAGCCCACCACAAAAATTCCTTTTGAATGCAAGGTATTATCTGAATGACAGTGTCCATATCTTGGCAGTGCTGCGTCCATACATTTTTGAGATACCATTGTAGCTTCCTCATATGCAGTTTGGCATTGGGAAGTACCAGAATACAAGATGCCATGAACCCCAAGGCTTGAAGGACTGTCCTTGCAGTCAGCCTGGACTGACGAGACAACTGGTGGAAGTAAAGAGAAAGATTCTTTTGTTTGTCCGGGGTCAAAAGGCCATCTGGGATGCTGTATTCAGTCTCACACCCAGAAAGCACATGTCCTGAGAGGGTACTAGACTGGACTTTATTTCGTTCACAGAATACCCCAGGCATCTTAACACTGCCATCACATACTGTAAATGATGAAGAAGTTCGTCCTTTCCTTGGGCCAGAATCAGGCAATCGTCCAAATAAGGATAGATTTGTATTCCTCTTAGCCTGAAGAAAGCTACCACTGGAGCCAGAACCTTCGTGAACACTCTGGGCGCAGTAGATAAGCCAAAGGGCAATGCAGAGAACTGATAATGAAAAGTCCCAGCCCGAAAACGCAGATACTTCCTGCAACTGAGCCTGATTGGATCTCAAGGAGGCTTACCTTCATGTTCCTGAGTCACCATCCAGTGATCTTTGCCCAGCAGAGGTAAAAGCTGTTGTAACGTCAACATTTTGAACTTGGGAATGTCCAGATATGTGTTGAGGATAGATAAATCCAAAATTGGTCTCCACGTGTTCCCTTTCTTTGGTACTAGAAACAGGCGAGAATAAAATCCTAGGCCCATTTCTGGCAGAGGGACCGGTTGTATGGCCCCTATTTGAAGTAGTAGAGAAATTTGCTTGTGAGCCTCTAGTCTTTGCTGAGGAGGAACGTCTGGCATGCCTTTGAAAGGAGGCAAGGTATGGAAATAAAACTTGTAACCTTGGTGTATGATATCCAATACCCATTTGTCTTGGGTAATCAAAATCCAATTTTCCTTGAAGAGTGCCAACCTTCCTCCCAAAGGTGCTGCCAGGCAAGAAGGATCTGGCAGCTGAAAAAGTAGGTCATTGGGCCTGTTTACGAAAGGACTGGCCCCTGCCCTCACCAAGATTGTGCAGGTGAACTCCCTGTTCTAGGTCTGAAAGAACTCTGAGCTCTGCCCCTACCACGTCTAGATCTACCCCTAGACTGAGAATCATAAGAAGGATACGTCCACCCCTTAGCAGGCCAATTCCTACTAAACTTGGAGGCTGAACTTGCAAAAATCTTTAACAGCCTGCATAGACTTAGCCTTGTCTTCCATTTTCTTCAAGACTGACTCCACAGGTGAACCAAACAACACATCAGACTGCAAAGGAGCATCCAAAATCCTTGTCTTAACATGGTCAGATAAATTCTGATCCTTCAGCCAGGCGTGCCTGCGAAGAACTGAACCAGTGGCAGCCACCCTAGACGAGGCCTGCACAGCATCAAAACCACATTGTAATGAATGCTTACCCACCTGTTCAGAGACATGCACCAAATCTTGTAATTCTTTACACTCAATGCCTTCCGCCAGAGCATCCACCTTAGACTTCAATTGAGAAAGAAGAAAGTTTTGATATTTCAACATATGAAACTGGCAATTCAAAGCCCTCATAGCTAAGGTAGAAGATGTATAGACCTTCTTTCCCCATCTATCCAAAGCTCTGGCCTCTTTATCTAGAGGAACCGGATTTTTTACAACAGAGGCCTTGACACCCTTAGGTCCCTGACTAATAGTTTCTGGGTCCGCCCTAGGACTCTTATAAAGATATTTATGAGCCTCAGGCACCCTGTAATACCTATCCGGTTTAACAGGCGCAGGAGGCAGAGAATCAGGATTAAGTGAAGCCTCTGAAAACACATCTTCCACAACATCCAGAACAGGGGGTATAGCCAAGGGCCTATGTTGAGGTAAAAGCAAAAATTCCCTAAGCTTTTTCCGAGAATCAGAGAAGTCCTGACCTTCCCACTTAAAATGTTCCCTCATAGAATGAAGTGTCTCTGAAAAAGAAAAATCCTCTGGAGGAGAAGCAGAAGGAGTGGAATCATCTGCATCAGAATCAGAATAAGGAGAGTACTCCTGCAAGTCTTCAGCCGAAGACTCTGAAACATCCGAAGCCTGCTCAAAACTTCCCAACTCTGGCTCCACCCTAGGCCTCTTATCAGGAGGGGACAAAGAACCTCTAATCAGAGTAATCAAATCTTCTGCCATTTTAAGCATGTGCTTCTTAGGCACAGACCCTGCTGAACTAGGAGTGACACCAACAGAAGCTAAACCTGGCCTGCCTCTGGGAGAAGCCTTGGAAACAGAAGGAGAGGGCCTAACCACCCTAGGAAGGGAGGGGAGTACAGTAACCTGAGAAGCCCCTTCAGCCTGACCTGCCTCTTGAGAGGCCACATCCTGCAAAATCAAAGTCTCCCCCTGAGACTCCAGAGAAGTCTCCGTCGGAACCACCGGTTCCACTGAAGCCTCTAAAGAACCGGCGTCCGGAACGGACGACTCATCTCGCCTGGATTTAACTGTTTTGTCTTTGCGCTTCTTCGTAGAAGCGGGCGCCGGAGAATCCGACGGCATATTATAATTGCACCGCTTCCCGAAGACCAGCCTAGCACAATCTAACCTTCGCTTAATAGTGCGCTTATTGAACCTAGCACAAAAGCGACACCCGACAACGTCGTGCTCAGGCCCCAAACAAGGAATGCACAAAGAATGATAATCCCTATGCGGTATCTGTTTCCCACAAGAAATACAGTTATTCACTTTTTCTGACATCCGGTAATACACTGAGGCAAGAAAAAAACAAAATATTCCCCAACGGGGTACTTAGCCAACTTGGATTCGGTCTGAAACTCCGAACTCGAAAAATTTCAGAATGCCGAACGGCACTCGCAACGCTGCTTCTGCATCGGACCATGCGGCAAAAAAGACTGAGGATATGACGTCGGTCATGCGCTTTTGTACCCTGACGTCCTGATGTCAGTTTTAAGCGCCTTGACCGACGTCAGCCTAATACTTTGGTATTCGGGCCGACTGAGGACAGCGGACTACCCATATGTAAGGACTGCAGCAATGTGAGATGAAGAACATCGGGCAATTATTTCATAGATACTGAAATAAGGAAATGATACAGAACAGCAACATCATTTTATAGGGCTATTTCAATTCTCGATCCCAATTATATATACATACTTCTCTATTTTGTTTCCTATGACAGCTTGACCATCTGATGAATCCTGCTGCTTCTCCACAGTCTCCAGAATCCCTGCCTCATGGTTATCTAGCTTGCTCCAAGACTGGGCTAAACACCCAAGTGGAAAATGTGGGTCAATTTTTAACATCAGGGAAAAGGAAAATAGATCAAGCTTCTTTACAGCAGTGTTACATGTTACATAGGACCTTTTTTGTTGTTGTAGCCTAATGATTTCCCCTATATGCTAGATGTCACTGTGGGGGTGGGAATGCAATATGCTGTGTATCAGAAGTTTCAAGCCTTCAGAAGTAGTTTACTCCTCAAGATACTCACTGTTATAAGCAGGCAATTTCTGTATGGTCTCCACAAGGGATATTTAGTGTACAGTGCACTACAAAAGAAAACTTTCCAGTCTCCGTTCCCTCCAAGGAGGAGGTGAGCAAGCAAAGCCTTGTCATTCCTCTCCCTTTGACTGATTCCTCCAGAATTCAGACGGTCAAATGAACCTGGATCATCTGGGGTGTAGTTAGGACTCAGTTCCTTTACATTGTGGAGCACTCTTGATAAAATTATTAATGGTTGCACTGGCATAGAGGGTGGAGCTGTTTGTTCCATTACTGGTCTGCCTGAACCAATATGTTTTTACAGACCTTTGATAAATAAGACTGCTTTTTATTCAGGATGTGAGGTCTACTGAGTGTGCACGGATTTTGAGAAGATTGGATGTGGGAAATCTTTCTCATAGGACAGTGATAAGCCTGGTTACGTGAAATAATTCTCAAAGGGTGGACTTGAAATTTATGGCATCATGACAGTTTTCAGTTTCCCAAAGGTCTGGTGGAGACATTTGCCAAGATATATAGTAGAGCTATGGTGATAGTGAAGGGGGGTTACTTTATTTTTACCCCCATTTCTGTTGGTGAGGAGGATGAAATAGAGGTGTGCATTTTCCTGACTTCTGTTTATCTTAGATCTGAGGCCCCAGGCTCACAACATTAATGTTCACAGCCTACATGGATACATATTTCACAAAGAAGCATAAATACTCTGCCTGCCCGCTAGTGAATTATTGGTCTATTTTATGGGTATAGAGGAGAATATGGCTCAGCTATTTCACCTACAGTGTGAACTTTGTGCTTTCCTCAAGGTACCAAGCTATTTAGGATGTTAATTCTGCTCCTTCAGAGAGAAAAGAATGGATATTCCTGTAACTGCAGCATCACCAATCTATTAAATCTAGGGGTGAAAGCTGCTTCTACCTTTGGGTACTCTGCAGTAACGTATGCGGTGGTGCAAAGGTATGCACAGAGACATTTGCACACTGAATATGCTGCTTTTAAACTTCCCTCAAAGTACAGTTTTGTAGAAATATGTGCTATTCAGCTCCTGCACTTTGCACAGCTGCTACTTCCAGATCCTTCAGAAGGATTTATCTAAATGGTAGCTCTGTTTTGTCACTTCTGTGGTCAGAAAAGAGAGCTATAACGCCCTTGGATAAAATCCCTCTAGTAAGGTTGGAGGAGCTAAGAGTGCCCAAGTTTGAAATATATTTCACAATTCCTCAATCTAGGCTACTCCATTACCGTTCAAATGACGAAGTCATTGGCCAGAAGGGAGTCCTGAAACTGACTAGACTATTGACTTCCTTCCTTCAACAGCAGTGAATATTAGAAATGCTAAGTATACCTGTAGGCATTTATAGGTGCTAGATTTGGTGGATGAATTGTCTAGCATTAGACTGTCTCAATAAATGGCATGTCAGGAATGGTACTGGTGGTATGTTCCTCAGAAAGTGCCAGTATTTGGTACTGAGAACACCTACTGGGTTCTGTACTGTCACTTTCTTATAAGCAACATCAGGCAAAACCCAGAGGGCATTAGGGCAGATTCTGGAGTATTGCCAAAAGGATAATGCATTGAAAATTATGAAATGGAAGATAGTCCATTAACAGAGGTGCAAATCACCTTTTAGGAACTAAATACATTTTGGTTAAAAGGAAGAGGCAAATCCTGTAAGGGTACAAGTTGGAGGGAGAACCGGGATAAATTCTCAGCCCATTAGTGATGGGAGTTGCAGTGTGTATCACCTAGATTTCCTGAGAGATCCTAGAGACTTAGAATCTTAAGGCTGAAGTATCTGCACAACTACTTTCATAATCCAAAAACATCTGTGTGGAAATAGGGAAGTGGGGGAAATGGGTTCATATTGTGTTGAGTTACCCAAAGCTATTTGTAATAACAGCTTGCAGGAATGGATGATTAAGGCGCTTCTTGGGAGAATAAGGCTTTCAACAAGTTCATTTCTGAATGCAAATTGGCAAATAAATGACTTGGCACTGAATGATTTAAGCTCTTTGGTCCTGCTACTAACTAGTATTCATGAGAAAAGCTACTACAGAAAGTAAGCATACAGTCATACCTCCCAACAATGGAGGAAATCAGGACAATAATGGGTGGGCTGTATCAGAACACATTCTGTTTTAGTTAGTTAAGAAAGATACATAAGTCTGCATAACATTTTGTTCCTACAAAGATGACCGAATGTGCAGTTAATACACTGGACGACGGGAAAGACATATGAGGACCTCAAAAGCACTGTTATTTTTTTTCTTGGTTTACACATGCGATAAGTGAAAAAACAAATGCTTCTATAACACTAATGTTGCTTTAATTTTATTTTAAATATACTACAAGGATACCTCACACCAAGACAAAAAGATGTAGAGTTCTCTATTTTTTAAATCTGTTAAGTCTTTTGACTTTGTCTGAACTTCTCTGTGAATGGACTGCAATGAAGTTTTCTTCTTTAAAAGAAAACCACTAAGCAAAGTCAACACTACCCATGTTTCTTACAGAAAAATCATTAAGGTAATTAATTTCATAACACTATGCTGTAACTGTATTACATAGACAAAGTATGGCAATAAACATTCACTACCTAGTAGGTCTGGTACGGTCTGCTTATATTTTGTTCTTAAGCAATGCTTAGCTATATCCCTAAACCAAATGAGCTGCATTTCCTACATGTCAAACTAGCAAGCTTATTTACCTTATGATTGTGTGCATACCCCTCACCTGAGGGGTGCTCTCCAAAACACTAAGAGTCACTGGCAAAGACTGGTCTGGATGGGCAGAAGCCAAGGTAGCTCTGTTTAAAAAAAAAAAAAAAAAAGGAATCGTGTCAATTTTAAGAGTTTATTATAGCATTCCACAAGACTGATAAGTCATCCAGTCTAAAGTCTATATGAAAAAGCAGGTTAACAAATTACAACGATCAATTTTGGTAGCTGGAGTATACAAATGTTTTCAGCTATTGCAATAAATCATTAAACAATGACAAAGAAGGCAGACTACTTTATATTAAATGCAGTGGAATTTTCCTGAAGTCTAAACCGGGGAGGCCATTTTATAAATTCTAGAATCAAATTAACTAGGTACAACACAAACTGAAAATCACATGCACAGTTAGCTTATGTAATATACAGAAATGTAGCAATCTGCACCAGCAGCCATGCAGAAACTAAATGCCTAAGTAGGCCAAGAACCAAAATAAATCCTGAAATGAAATTTGTTCACTTTCATCAAAAAAGAAACAGATCCAACAAACAGCAAAGACATATGCAGAGTGATTTCCACCCCAATGCATTATGCTTACAGTAATATGCGATGTGAGAAAAGTTAAGGAAAGACAACTGTCACATTATGCATATAGAGTAAATCAACACAGTATACAGGAAATATGACATTACATGCAAATTTAGTAGGATATAGATTATGGAAGCCCACAATAATGAGCCTGTATTTTCTATGCATTCTGCATATGGAAAAATAAACCAAGAAGCATAGATATCTTCAAAAACGTTTTACTTTTGTGATGTGTCAAATTTCAGCAGAATCTGTATTTTTGGAAATAATATGCCTTTATAAGTGCTCACCAGTTGACTATAAACCAGTCTCTGGATTATCAAGTTTGTTTTCAAGGGTACGAAATACAGAATCTTAGCATTGCAAGGAACCAAACTGTGTGTGGTACTAACTCATCATGGACCAAAACAGAGTGGGACACCACTGCATTTTTTTTCTAAATTACTGAGTACAGTACCAACCACAAACAACCAATACTCATTTGTTAACAGTGAGAATCTAATACTTCAAAAGTACATTACATAATCTTGGCACAGTCAGAGAGTATACAATGACAACCCTGGGGAGAATTTTGTTCCCAAGTTGCAACAGTCTCAAATGTCAGCAATTAAATAAGCAAGCATGTGACATACAGGCATTAAGAACTAAAGATCACCAGCAACATGGACAGTTTTTTTTTTTATTCATTAACCGAGTAAGCAAATTGGATACTATGGTCCCTCTTCAGTCAAGACTTGGGCATCTGAACACTTCAGAGTAACCAAATAACCTGCATATTTTTTTACAAGAGCACAAGGTGCTACTAAACTGCATATACTTATTTTACAAAAAAGTCTCTTCTTTCCCCACCTTCAGAATTCAACTCAAAAGACACCTAAAAGTGAGGAGATCTTTTTAATGTGAAGGGGAAGGGACTGCCTGAGTTTGGGTGCAAGACTGGATATGGAATGGTCGGGACAGTGCAGTTAAGTTTGGGGTGCCTGCAGTAAGGGAGTTAATTGGGAGGGGTTGGTTTTGTTATGAAGTTTGGGTGCAAGAAGTGAAAGGGCAGTTGGTTGAAACTGCTTGAAAACAAGAAACCCTAGGAGTAGCTCAGCTCTGTAGGAGACTAGTAACCACCTGGCCTTGGACAGGGTGATGCATTGCTGTTCCTGAGGGAAGGAAATGGAAACAAAGTGGTAGATTTTGCTTTCAATGGACTGCAGAGTGTAGAAGTGTTTTTTTAGAGGCTGTGGCTATGACTGGGAGCCTGTATTCAAGTTGAGCAAGAAGGACTCCTTTGCCTATTGCAGCTCTAGCTGGTGTGAAGAGAAAGGGATATATTTTCCAGGACCAGAATACAAGAGAAATTATCTTTTTTTTTTCCATTGTGTTTTCAATGTGGCTTTTGAAGCTGTGACTGGTCTAGCCATAAACCTAAGTATTTAAAGGCTGTGTTGGTTTCTACTGGGCAACCATTGAGATCTGAGATGTCACGATTTTTCACTTCAGCTTTTGGGAGGTTCCAAGTATCATATGTTTTGCTTTAGAGGGGTTTATGAGTAGCTTACATTTGTTTAGCCAAAAATTAAGGGAATGGAGGTCAGACCGAAGTTGGGTTTGAATGGCTGAATATGAGGAACTGGATCAAACAACCATGTCATCTGCATAAAGAATAAGAGGAAGGTTAGGGAGATCAGAAGGCAGCTTGTTAATAAAGACTGGAAACAAAAGTGAAGTGAGTATGGATCCCTGGGTAATTTCTCTTGAAGGGCTGCTGAAAGCAATAGAGATGGGCCAATTTTGATTCTGAAATACCCATTTGTTAAGAAATGGTGAAACCAGGTGACAAGTGTTGGAGTTAATCCTAATTTCTTGGAGGGAGTGAAGAAGCAGAAAGTGGTCAATTAGATCAAAAGTTTTCGTAAGGTCAGTGAAGAGAGCTCCTGAAAAGTTTCCTTTATCCACGTTGAGAAGGATCTCATCTGTAAGTGACTGTAGTTCTGTTACTGTGCTCCAACCAGCCCAGAATCCATGCTGTTTAATAATGAGTAGGTGGCACTGTTGGATGCAAGTAGACAGTATGTTGTAGACAAGTCTTTCAAGTATTTTCCCAAGTGTAGGGAGGACAGAGATAGGGTAGAAGTGGGAGGTATTTACTGGCTGAGGCTGTTTGGGAAGGGGTTTAAGCAGAGTGGTTTTCCATAGGTCTGGCACTGTATTTTGAATTAAGCAAAGGTTATAAATATGTAGAAGAGGTGCGATGCGAAGTCTTCGCTAAAAAACTTGTCTACAGCATAAATTAAGGATGATAATCTAATCTAAACACCCACCCTTGTTTTAAAAAAAGGGGGGATTACTACCTTAATTCTTCATCTATCAATATACTTTTACACCTCACCCAGCAACCCAAGATCACATTATATTAACCTTAACATACTTCTGACCATTCTTTGTTTCAGTATAAAACATGTACATCTTACAACTAAAAAATTACGAGCTTGCTTTAACATCCTGAACGTGTACAGTTGTTACTGATGAACCTCACACTTAAAATACTCGATTGCAACACAAACTGCTTTACAATACAACATGCAGTTTATGTCATGATTCTTATACAAACATTAAGAACAAAAACTATTTTACTTACAGTAACTTTTTTCCTTTTAGTGTCCTTCTAAATATTACTGACATACAGTGGAATATATATTTTACTTTCCGCCCACAAATTTAACAAAGTCAATAAAATGCCAGTCTTTCACAACCACTTTTTCATGCAAAGCTATATTTCACGTTCTACAAAATCCCCATCACAATTTATCTATTCCACACAATGTAACTATAAGGACTGTGGCTCCATTCTTGACAGGATAACGATATCTGATCCTACTACATGCATCTTCTATGGCACTCTCTCTGCCTCCATCAGTGATCACCTTCCAACATACGCCAATATATCAACCACCACCTTTTTAAAATTACTCAACCCTTTTTAGCCCTGACACACTTAACAGGATCTTAAGCTTCTTTAACTGGTCTATTCTGAAAGCTATTCTGCTTGATGACGATGTACATATATTCAACACCCTCTTCATGAATGCGAAAAGCAGAAACCTGATCTCACCGCAATGAAGTTGAAATACTGAGCGGTTGCTATTTAACAGACTTCCCAAATCCACAGTTCAAAGAAATTATTGGCAGCCGTAGCAAAAGTAAAACTCTTCTTTATTGTGACAAGTATAATTGAAGGGTAAGCGCTTTCGCGTGGTCACAGCCACGCTTCATCAGACAAATGAAAACTCTACAATACAGTGCTTATATACTACATAAATTATATAAATTAAAACCAAGCCCTATATAATTAGGTACCTCATTAACCATTTAAAGCAGCAATGCTTAACTTCCAAAAACAACTGACAAACTATCGGAAGCAATGCTTTCATTAATAATGAATACAAATTCTAAAATAATAAATCTTGAACATAACTCATATTACAGTTTATGAATTAAAAGTGTAAATATATGTATATATAATGAGTTAAACAAACAAACAATCATAGAACTTAATGTGGTTCAACTATAACTCTGTGCTTCGGTGAAATTAATAAATACAATGAGAACACTGCGCAACTGAAAGTTGACTGGTATAGCCCTTAAAAGGACTTATATGCGGTTGCCAATGCATCTAAACAAACGAGTAAGCATTTAAACATTTAAGGAACTTGGTGCAGTTCAACAGTTAATCCATGTTTAGACAAAAGGCAAAAGAAACCTTGCGCATCAAAATACTAATAGAGATAAAGCTGGGTGAGCATTTATGCTGTTACCATCGTAACCGGAGCTTACATACATTTAACACAAATTATTTAAAATGTACACTAGATTGTGTAAATATTGAGTTAGACAAACTATCATGGAACTTGATGTAATTCAACTATAACTCTGTATTTAGGTAAAATAAATGAAAGCATTGAGAACACTGCGCAACTGAAAGGTGACAGGTATAGCCCTAAAAGGACTTGTTTGCGGTTGATAATACAACTAAACAAACAAGTAAACATTTAAGGAACTTAGTATAGTTCAACAGTTAGTCTATGTTTAGAAAAAGGCAATAAAAACTTTATGCATCGAAATGCTAATGAATATAATACTGGGTAAACGTTTGTATGGTTACCGTCGTAACCAAAGCTTGCATTCATTTAACATAAATTATTTAGAATGAATTATTTGAAAATATACATCAGATTACTATAAAGCATTTCTAAAAATATTACTAAAAATATATATTTGTACTTAAAGCACCATTATACGTACATGGTTAATGTGAGTTCTATCGATGTCTTTTTAAAAACAAATAAAATCATTTTTAAAAGTTTTGCATACTTAATTAAGTCTTGCTATAAGAATATGTTGTTAAAACATCAAAAGATACAACTCGGAGCTCAAACCAAGTGACATATAACTTTTAAAGTATATCACAGACCAAATAGAGCCCGAAGCAGAGTCTAATGAAATGTGCTAATGACTTGAAGCATAAACGTACCCAGTGGGGCACAAATAACAATGAGGTAGAAAAATATATAGCAATGCTAAAAAATGCTGAAAAATGAAACCATACAGTTAAAAGTACACAAATAAATAAATCTTGAATAAAATTAATTATGGTTAGAATTTATATAACAGGATACTTCCTATGCCTTAAAGCTAATAGACAAGATCTATTTAGGTAAAAATAGTGTGATTTAATTTAATATAACATAGATCCAGGAATATAACTGTGTGTTAGAACATATAAATATTAAATATAAACTTAACTAAATATATAAATAAATTAATTGCCTATAAGAAACAAAACATATGAATTAAAAAACATATATATAAATTTAAAATTGTAGAATGACATGTAAAGTATGCAGATTTTATGCCAATATTAATATAAAAAATACTGTTATAAAAATATATATTAAGTTATTTAACTTATATCATAATTTTAAGGACATTTACTAATAGTAAGAAACGTACAACTAAAAAATGTATATATGTAATAATTGTGCAATAATGTTAGCGTTTCCTATTATTTAAAATGGGTTTAATAGAAACTGAGGTATTCAATCCTGGGTAACTATGAGCATTAAATTTTAAAATCCACTTTAGTTCTGCCAGGGCTAAATTATTTATATTATCTCCGCCTCTGGGATTTAAGTTTATTTTTTCAAGTACCCTAAATAGAAAATTATGTTCTTTATGTTCTATTATATGTTGTGCTAATGCATTAGTATCTATTTCTTTCTTTATTTCATATAAATGATCATATATACGATCAGTTAACCTTCTTTTAGTTAATCCAATGTAGAACTTTTTTCCTTTTAGTGTCCTTCTAAATATTACTGACATACAGTGGAATATATATTTTACTTTCCGCCCACAAATTTAACAAAGTCAATAAAATGCCAGTCTTTCACAACCACTTTTTCATGCAAAGCTATATTTCACGTTCTACAAAATCCCCATCACAATTTATCTATTCCACACAATGTAACTATAAGGACTGTGGCTCCATTCTTGACAGGATAACGATATCTGATCCTACTACATGCATCTTCTATGGCACTCTCTCTGCCTCCATCAGTGATCACCTTCCAACATACGCCAATATATCAACCACCACCTTTTTAAAATTACTCAACCCTTTTTAGCCCTGACACACTTAACAGGATCTTAAGCTTCTTTAACTGGTCTATTCTGAAAGCTATTCTGCTTGATGACGATGTACATATATTCAACACCCTCTTCATGAATACTTTAAACAGCTTATCACTACTAAGTAAGAGGGTAAAGTTTACTCACTTTCTCTGGCTATCAAACCACAGCAAAATTCTTATGCACAAAAGGGTTAAGGCTTAGAAGGACTGGCCAAGACACAAATCTCCTCAAAACTTACAGAACTTTAAAGAGCTATGTGGTCACACAAAAAGCCAAGTATATTCAGACAAAAAAACCCTATTACAATGACACTCAAAAGAATCACAGATCCAATCCAAAAAACTTTTGGTCATTATCACGGATATATTATACCCAGGAACTACCAGTACTCAATCCTGATCCCAACAGCTTTCCCTCTGAAACTGGTGCCCAGTTTAATAACTTATTTTGTTGAACATATTGCAGCCATTACTACGGACTTTACCCCACTAACCTGGACACATACCTCCCATCTCAACTAACCCTAACTTCTCCCTACAACCAGTCTCTACTTCTTCCATCAGACATTACAGTGAACTAAACCTAACTCACCTTCTACAGATACTCTCCCTGCAGTTGCCAGTTCTAAAGTGTACCCTGTGTCTATCTTAATAGACAGATCTTTCAAAGAAGCTTATGTTCCTTCTCTGTGGAAGAAGTTCTAATCATTCTTCTACATAAAGAAGAAAGTTATTGTGCCATATCCAGTTTTAGACCCATTGCAATTCTATTTCCACTCTTAAAAACACTGCAGAAGTGCATTCATACGCAACTACTTTAACACATTTTGCAAGGACTTCCAACTCACACACAGCACTGTTTCCCACCAGCTTAAAGCACAACCACTGCCTTAGTAATCATCACAGACAGAACAGACAAAGCCAGGGATAAAGACAAAACTTGTCTCCTCCTTATTCCCAGACTAATCTAAAGGACTTGATATAGTTTCTCACCAAAAACATCAGCGGTCTTTCCTTGGAACTATAACATTCTATACTCCAATGGTTTAATAACACTTATCGGGTAGACACCACTATGTTAAATTCTACTTAACCTTCTTTCACTATGTTCCTCTCAATACTGGCATACCACAAGGTTTTACTATTGGCACATTACTCTCTAATATATTTAGGGGTAATTTTCACACATCCAAGTCTTTACAAAGCAGTACAGAGATGATTCTACGTTAATATACTCTTCTCAAAATGAAATGCATCTAAAGATTAAACAAGAAGCTTTTAATTCTGTTGAAAGCTAGCTATGTGACAGCCCATTGCTATTCAACCCCCCCCCCCCAAAAAAAATAAATGTCTTCCTCCATAAATAATTTTACCCGTGGGGGGAAAATGTTTAAAATCTCTTCTCTGAATAGCAAAACTGAATTTACCTAACATGCAAAACTGCCAAGTATAACAGCTGATAATCTTAAGTTTAACCTACATATACATAATAGTATACAGAAGATCTATGACAAACTGGGAATTCTGCATACAGCAAAGAAATTCCTAACAAATTCTACCAAAATGCCTCTTGCAATCATATATTTATTGCCCTCCCATACTAACAAACCTGCAGACAACTCTAATAGCCAAGCTTGAGCAATTCTGCAAAAAGACAGCTAGATTCAAGGCTAACAAACCATACCTAACCCACAACTGCAATGACCTAAAACATTACACTTGCTCAAGCTTCTACATTATACTCAGCTTGTCTTAGCCAACAGAGTAATACGTACTCCCATCTGCTTACCCAAGCATTAATCGCATTCCCCATTACCATCTTCCAAGTCGCCCACTGAGCCCCGGCTCTAATAACAAGACAAGCAGAAACTGCTGAAACAAAGGCATACTACAGTCATGCTTTGAATAGGTCTGCAAGGCAAGTGATGAACATAAATACTGAGCTGATGTTTAGTCCTGTTCTCTGACTTGGTATGCAGGGAAGAACTTTTCCAATTTACTAAACAAGGTTTTCTTGTGCTTGCGTTTTGGTCTCTCTCAAGATCTGAAGCATGTCAATCTAGCCCCGTGGTGCAGATATTTTAAAGTATCTCAGTGTGAGTAGTGGCACAAGCGTTAGAGGGACAAGATGGGGGGATGGGACTGAGCAGATAATTCTGCCTCGCTCATGGGGAGGGGAGGAAGCATAGGTTCGGTGCAGTAGCAGTATTATGTTCCAGGAGGTTTCTGTGCTGCAACCCATATACAGCTTAGCCTGGACGTTGAGAATGTGCAGAAGCATGCATGAATCTCCTGAAGACAGCAATTACAGAGCTTGCAAGTTTGCTGCAGGGTGGAAGAGGTTAGGACTCTCTCTCCAGCAACAACATTACATTGCACCAGGGTCCTCAATCTCCTCACTGTCCAGGGATGTAGATCAGGTGAGCCCAGAGGAGGCTGAAGTGGGAATGGTAGACTCAGTGACTGAGATGATTAGTTACTGATAGCAGATTGTCAACTGAGATAAGGGGGAGAACAAAAACAAAAAGATCTGAAGCACATCCTCAGGAAAATGTGCTGGGAAGGGGTAAGCACTTAACCCAAATCATCAGCTGTAGCGTCTGCAAGTTTGGGTGAAAATCACTGCCTTGTCCACGGTTAGGAGGTCTACAGGCTAAGGTAGTATGAGTGGCTCCTCCCTTGCTGAGCTCATCAGGGCCAAAAGGTGCTATTACTATCATTTTGTGCCTCTTCTTTAAGAGCTTTTGTAATACCCAGGGGATAAGGCTTGCTGACAATGTTTGAAGCAACTGTGGGAGCATATGCAAATCAATCAATATACCTAGCAGGAGACCAGATGAAGAAAGAGTTAAGAGGTCTCCCTGAATAGACCAAAATGGAACAATACACAAGGCCTTGCAAGAAATACCATAACAAAATGCAGAAACCCTGTTCGGCCATGTCAACGGCTGCATAGAGGCTGGTGTACCTATCAGAAGTAAGCCCAAAACTAACTCCAAGAACAAACCACCCTGGAGACTTCACAAATTAAAAAGGATAGAATACAACAAAAGAAAAAAATAATTACACTTCCTGACTTTAGGCATGAAGTCCAATAAAGCCAATTTTAATTTTAAGCTGCATCCTACGTGAACTCAGGCAGGAACTTGCAGCACCACTAGGCACCCTATTCAACCAAAGCCTGAGTACTGGCTTCGTCCCAGCTGAGTTGAGGACAGCTAATGTCATCCCTTTATGCAAAGGTGGAGTGTCCACTGATCCAGGAAATTATATACCCATCAGCCTAACTAGCATGATCTGCAAGGCCATGGAACAGATTATCATGGACCTCAACAACAAGGACATTGGCAACCTCCAAACACTTGATCCCACACAGTTTAGCTTTGTCAAGGGGAGATCATGTCTGCTAAATTTGGTCGACTTCTTTGAGACAGTCACCAAAGCCATGGAGAAGGGGAAGACGGTGCACACTGTCTACCAAGACCTGGCCAAAGCCTTTGACACTATTCCCCACTCAGGCATAATACATAAACTCTCTCAACTAGGCATCAATCCATACGTTACCAGATGGGTAGCAAACTGGCTCACTGACAGAACCCACAGTCAAAATAGGGGAAACCACCTCAAGCAGAAGTGGCGTACCCTAGGGTTCGGTCTTGGGGCCTCTGTTATTTGGGATATACTTTTCTGAGGTGCAGGCCAAAACCAGTGGGCTATAGCTGACCAAGTTTGCAGATGACTGCAAGCTGGGTGCCGTCATCAATTCCCTATTGATGTGGACATCCTCCAAGCGGGTCTCACTCAGACAAATGACTGGTGCCAGAAACATGGCTTCAAGCTGAATACCAAAAAAATGCATCATCATCCTCCTTTGGGGAGTGTGACATCCTCACAAATTATTACATTAATAACAATGTCTGAAGCACTCAGTCGTGAGGGATTTGGGCACCCAAGTTGATAGCAACCTGACTTTTGACCACCATGTTGCTTCTGTTGTACGGAAAGCCTACACGGCCCACCTCATAAGTAAGGGTATCTCATCTAGGGACAAGGATGTCACAACTTCCCTTATAAGGCCCATTATAGGGTACAACGCCCTTTTCGGCATGTACCTCGCAAATTACATGCAGCAGCTGGAGAGACCACAGAGGTTCCTCACCAGGAGAATCCAGGGCTTCAAACATCTGCCATATACAGATGGGGCTTTTAGCCTATCCCTTTACTAGGTTTCATACAGACTCCTCAGAGGTGACCTCTGTCTGGCAAACAAGGCGTTCACGGACCCCCACCTTGATGGGACTGCTACATATCAGCAAGTAAAGTTCCACTCAAGCAACCCGCATGTGTGGCCTCAACCTGGTCTGTGAAATCAACAAGATTTGTTGATGGGACAGATTTGTGCCCCAGAGCCTCCCCCATCTATGGAACAGACTCCCTCTCCACATCAAGCAGAGTACCTCTTTACCCCTTTTTAAGCGCAACCTGGATAACTGGATGGGAAACAGAAAATATACCTGTGGAATTCCACCCACGTCCCTGGTGGACAGGGGCATCGGGTGCTGATTTGTCTAAACATGGGCTAAACTACTGGCTAGGCTTATAAGGGCCTCAGGGCCAATAGCCTAGTAAATTCCTATGATCCTATAAGATAACCTCCCAGACAAAAGGCAAGCATAAGGCTTTCTTCAGCTATGTCAGAAACCTCAACGGCAGCACACAGCAGTGTGCTGAACTGCTGGTTAATGATGACACCAATCACTGAGCCAGGCAACATAGCAGGTCTGTTGGCTGACATTCAGTTCCAAATTTACCCCCCCCCCCACACTCACCCCCAAGATATATACTCAAACATAACCCCTTCAAATATAAATAGAGGGAATGTCCTGGCTGCACTTGCTAAGGCAAAGAACACAGCCTCAATGGGCCCCAATAATATCCCATTATGCCTCCTGAACAGTCTAAAATACTACTTATCATTGCCTCGAGTCACTATTTAACTATAGTCTCAAAACAGGCTTTGTGCCATGAGACTGGAGGACTGCAATGGTCGTCATCATCATTCATAAGAGCGGACCATCAATAGATCCAGGAAACTACAGATTTGTTAGTCTGACTTGACCTATTCGCAAAGCCATGGAAAAAATTACCATAGAAATGATTAACAAATACACTGGAGACCTCCACACACTGGATCCATTCCAGTCTGGCTTTGTCAAAGGTAGGTCATGCCTACTGAACCTGGTGGACATCTCTTAAAAAGGTCACCAATTCAATGGACAAGGGTAAAGAGGTGCATACTGCCTGCCTTGATCTAGCTAAAACATTTGCTACAACACCCACCTCAGGCATTGTTAAACTCAAGGAATTAGACATAAACCCCTATACAATGCATTGGATAGTCAGCTGGTTCATTGATAGGATCCAGGAGATTAGGATCGTGAGACCATCACCATAAAGAGGCCCATCACCAGTGGAGTCTTTCAGGACTCAGTGCTGGGTCCACTCCTCTTTGGCATCGACTTCTCAGAAGTCAAAGCCAATGTCAAAGGCCTTTGCATGACCAAATTTGCAAATGATTGCAAACTGGGAGCAGTAACTGAATCCCTCCAAGATGCAAACACCCTAAAAGAAGGTCTAACACAGACAAATGACCAGTGACAATGCTATGGCTTAACACGCTATGCCAAGAAATGCATTATAGTACCTTTTGGGAAGTCAGCCACCCCAGAAAAAGTACAGTTGTGTACACTTACCATAAATGTAGATGTTCGAGTGTATTCACTGTTGCAGTCACCACACTTTGGTTATCTGCCTGCAGGCAGCTCTCAGTCGGCCCGAATACCAGAGACTTAGTATTTCTGCGTCAGATGCTGTCGCGCCAGGACATGACGTCAGGTCGCCAGGGGTATAAAAACAGGCAGCCAATGCCATTACATCAGTTTTCGTGCCCCAAATGTCAGGATCCCCCCAAATAGGGAGCTAAGTTATGGTGGGGAAAACACCACCAGTAAAAAGTAAATACCAATACCCCTGAAAGGGGTGAGTAATAGCCATACAGATGAGAGAGAAAAAACAGGGGGCTAGAAGGAGGGAAAACAGGACTGCAACAGTGAATAATCTCGAACATCTACATTTATGGTAAGTGTACACAACTTTGCTATGTTCTTCGTGTTTCACTGTTGCAGTCATCACAGCTGGGTGGATTCCCAAAGCTGAAAAAAGGTTGAGGCAGTCAAGAAGAGTTAGGGCTGGCTAGTATGCCTTGCAGGAGTGCTGTAGCAAAACCTGTCCTGGATTTGAAAAAGATAGGCAGGTGGTAATGCTTGTTGAAGGTGTGTACTGAACTCAGGGTAGCAGCTTCCAGGATGCCCCTGGTAGGGACTCCCCTGGGAAATGCTGTAAAGGTAGATGTTGCCCTAGTGGAATGTGTTCTGACCCCCTGAGGGGTTGGTTTCCCATGGTGCTTGTAGCAGAAATGGATGCAATGTGCTATCCATTTGGAAACGGTTTTGAAATGGCCTTGCCCTCTGCCCCTGTTGCAAAGCTGACTAGTAACTGGTCAGATTTTCTGAAGGGCTTAGTCCTATCAAGGTATAATCTGAGCTGTATGTGCACATCCAAGGAGTGCAGTATCCTTTCCCCTTTATTTTGAGGATTAGGGAATAAAGTTGACAAATGGATGGATTGGTTGAGAGCCACACTGGACACCACTTTAGGCATCAAGGAAGGGTTAGTCCTGAGAGAAACCCTGTCAGCATGGAAAATAATGAAAGGTTCCACAGCCATAAGTGCTTGTAGCTCAGACACTCTTCTGGCTGAAGTGATGGCCAGAAGCAAGGCTGCTTTCCAAGAGAGGAATTTTAAGTCTGCTGACGCAGCAGGTTCAAAGGGGGGGGGGGGCGCGTGAGCTTTTCCAGTACAAAGTTAAGGTCCCAAGCAGGGGTGGGTGCTCTCCTTGGTGGCCTTAACATGTTTGCCCCTCTCAGGAACTGTTTGATAAGAGGGTGCGAGAAGAGAGGTGGCTCTGTTGTAATGAGCCAAAAAGGCTGAGGCATGTATCTTAATGGAGAAGGACAGGCCTTTGTGGAGTAGATCTGCTAAGTAATCCAGGATTAGAGCCAGGGAGGGCAGAGTTGTGTCCTCTCCTTTAGAGAGAAACCAGGAGCAGAACCTTTTCCACTTATCAGCATAGGATTTTCTTGCACTAGGTCTTGTGGATACAAGAATGACATCCAGCACCTGCTTGCTTAGGGTTGCTGGGGGAGAATTCAAGGAATAAGCCAAGCTGCAAGATTTAGGGTTTGCAGTTGTGGATGCAAAATCTGTCCCTCCTGCTGAGAGAGCAGGGTTGGGTTCTGGTGTAGGTGGCCAGGATGGCACCAGTGACAGGATGCGCAGGAGTGGGTACCAGTGCTGGCATGGCCAGTCCGGGGCAATCAGAATTGTCCTTGGTCTGTCCTGTCTTATCTTGAGTAATACTCTTGAGAGAAGGGGGAAAGGCATAGACTGAGAGATTTATCCACTGAAAGGATAGGGCATCCACTTTCCAGGCCCTGCTGTGAGGATTCCTGGTGCAGAATTTGCTGAGCTGGTGGTTGTAGGGGGAGGCAGAGAGATCCACCTCTGGGGTCCCCCATTTCTGAATCAGAAGGTTGAAAGTGCTGAGTTCCAATTGCCACTTGTGTGGGTCTAGGAGATTTCTGCTTAAGTCATCTGCCAGTGAGTTTTGTTTGCCTGGCACAAATTGAGCTTGCAGATGGACTTGCATGTCAGAGACCGTGTGCCACAGGGCCATGGCTAACCTGCAGAGTGGGTAGGAGTGGGTTCCCCCCTGCTTGCTGATGTATCACATAACTGTGTTGTCTGTTTTTATTAGCAGTTGTCCTGGAAAGAGTAGGGATCTGAAAGCTGTCATGGCGTTCTGCACAGCTAGCATCTCTTTTTGGTTGATGTGCAGATGAATTTGACTTGGGCTCCAGTGGCCCTGAATGCATTTGCTGTCCATGTGTGCTCCCCCAGCACAGTCTGATGCATCCGTGGTTAGGGTCTGGGCGGCGTGGGGTTGAGAAAAGGGCAGTCCTTGTTGTGATAGCATGCTTCTGCCCACCAAAGGAACTCTGTCCTTAGACAGGGTATGATAGGAATGACTGTTTCCAGGTCCTGAGAATGTTGGCATCAAAGACTTTTCAAGTACCATTGAAGTTTCCTCATATGCAGTCTTGCATATGGAATTAGCAGTATACATGAGGCCATGAACCCTAGGGCCTGCAGTATTTTTCTTGTGGATATTTGTGTTCTGGTTGTTATTTGTTTGAAGTAGGCTGCCAGATAGACTTATTTTTCTGAAATGAGGAATGCCATCTGGGATGTTGTGTCCAAGCTTGCTCCTAGGAATACAGTCTTTTGACTGGGTACCAAGTTTTGATTTCATTTCATTGATGGTGTACCCCAAGGAAGTGAGAAGGTGTTTCACAAATGTCAGGTGCTGCAACAACTATTCCTGACAGTCTGCCTGAATCAGCAGTCGTCCAAGTACGGGAAAATTTGATTATTTCACTGCCTGCAGTATGCAATGGCTGGAGCCAAGCATTTTGTGAAAACTCTGGACGCAGTAGATAAGCCAAAGGGAAGTGCAGAGAACAGATAATGCATAGATCCTGCCCTGAAATGTAGATACTTCCTGCATGACTCCCTTATGGGGATGTGCAGATAGGCTTCTTTTAAGTCTAGGGTGACTAACCAGGCATCCTTGGCTAGCATAGGAAGAAGCTGTTGCAGGGTAAGCATTTTGAATTTTGGTACCACCACGAAGGTGTTGAGAATTGAAAGATCCAGGATTGGGCACAAAGAGCCCTCTTTCCTGGGTACCAGGAAGAGTCTGGAGTAGAATCTTTGACTCCTCTATTCTACTGGAACCAGCTGAATAGCTCTGATATTGAGCAGGGAAGCTAAGTGGCTTAGAGCCTCTGCCCACTGGTTTGGAGAAAGGTCTGGAAACCCGCTTGGGGTTGGCAGTGAATGGAAGTAAAATTTCTACTCCTGGGATACAATGTTGAGGACCCACCGGTCCTGTGTTGTGGACATCCAATTTTTTGCATGAAGGGCAAGTTTAGCTCCTAGGGGCACAAGCAATTGGGCAGGGCTGGGGAGTGGAGTACAGAAGTAATTATGATTTTTTTTCCATAAGGAGGTGACTTATCATTCCCTGCTTTAGGGGTGGGACACTCCATTGCTTAGATCTCTGCATATCCTGAGACTGTAGTCTGGGTGGTCTGTTTCCCCTGGGTCTGGTTTGAGAAGGCCTGGAGGGGGCTGGAAAGGACCAGCATTTGGAAGGGCAATGCCTACTGAATCGAGGGGGTTGCACTTGTAAGAATTCTTTAACAGTCTGCATAGACTTAGCTTTTTCTTCCATCTTTTTAAAACCCTCTTCTGCTTTGGTGCCAAACTGTCCTTGTTCAAAGGAGCGTCTAGTAACTTTGATTTGACATGGTCTGGCAAGGTCTGCTCCTTGAGCAAAGCATGTCTTCTCAGTACAGATCTAGTGACTGCTGCCCGGCAAGATGCTTCTAGGGAGTCAAAGCCACACTGCAAAGTATGCTTACTGACTTGGCTTGCAGAGTGCATAAGCTCCTGCAATTTTTTATTTTCTGCAGTCTGTAAAGGTTGCCACTTTTTGTTTAGAAAATTCCATAATATGCTGGTGGTACTTCAGCATGTTAAACTGACAATTCAATGCCCTAATAGCAAGAGTTGCAGAAGTATATACCTTCTTACCCCATCTGTCCAAAGCTCTGGAATCCCTGTCCAAAGGGGTGGGATTCTTGGCTGAGTAGGCTTGATACCTTTAGGTCCCTGGGAAATGATCTCTGGGTCAGCAGTAGGATTCTTGAAAAAAAATTTGTGAGTGTCAGGTACTCTGTAGTACCTGTCTGGTTTCCTAGAGCAGGAGGTAAAGTGTCAGGAGTAAGACTGGATTCGATAAAAACATCAACATCCAGGACAGGGGGTATTGCTAACGGCTTATGCTAAGGCAAATCTAGGAATTCTCCGAGTCTCTTTTTGGACTGAGGATAGTCTTGGCATTCCCAGTGGAAATGCTCTCTTAAGGTATGCAAGGTTTCACCAAAAGAAAAATCCTCTGGAGGTGAGGCAGAGGGAATGGATTCCTCTGCATTTGAATCCTCATAAGCAGATAAGGGCATGCCTTCATAACCAGAAATCTCACAGTCATCGGACTCCTGGTCTGTAGAAGCTGTAGGGGACTAGTCTCTTTCTCTTAGCAGGGGAAGGCTGACTTCCCCTAATCAGCGTAATAAGGTCTTCTGCCATTCTAAGCATTTGAATCTGTGGCATGGGAGCAGGTGCATGCTCTTTGGTCATCGGTTTTCTAGGCGTAGTGCATACTCTGGGCCTAAGAAGCTCGGTAGTTTTGGTTAAAAAAGTAGTCAGTTTGAGTCGAACATCGGTTGAGCGAAGAACTGCCTCAGAGGCCGGTGCCTGCACAGCGGCTAAGGACCCATCCAAGGTAGAGACATCCGCAGGTTCCATAGTCAAAGAAGAGTCTCGCGGCATACTGACTCTGAATGGGTCTCGGTAGAGGCCTGTGAATCCAATGAAGTGGGCATCAGGGGCTGTGAAAGCGCCCCACTGAGTACCGGCGGACTGGTGACTAGCTTAACGGAAGCGTCGTCAGCAGCTTAGGACCTATCCGGTCTGTCTTTAACCTTACGTTTTTTTTTCGGAATATCATTAGTCAGCTGGCTTACCGAAGCCATTTAAAAATACAGAGATCGAGAAAGAAAAGTTAGCGACAAAGAGAGCCAGATGACGAATGGCTCGGGCGTTAAACAAGGCACACAACCAACAGTGAGGTACGTTGTGGTCTGGGCCTAAACCGGTTTCTCAGTAAGAATAAAAATCTCTGAGGTATTTGCTTTCCATGGCCAAGACAATTGTTAACTTTTTCTGACATCGGTTAGAGCAATAAAAAAGGATCCCCAACGGGGTATTTAGCTTTAGAAGACTTCAGGATTATTCAATTCGTAAATGAAAATTCAGATAGCGGCTGACCGGCACTTGTGAATTGCTTCTGCTTTGGGCTCCTTGGCAAGAAAGACTGATGTAATGGCGTCAGCTGCCAGTTTTTATACCCGACGACCTGATGTTAGTCCTGGAGCAACAGCATCCGGCACAGAAATACTAAGTCTCTGGTATTCGGGCCGAGGGCTACCTGCAGGCAGATAACCCAAGTGTGATGACTGCAACAGTGAAACATGAAGAACATCTACATTACTGATGAAGCACCCCTAAGAGTTGGCTCACTAGTCAGGGATCTGGGAAAGAATAGTTGTGCAAAATCTTACCATAACCATAGATGTCCCTCTCTTCCATGTTGCAGTATTCATAATATGAAGAATTCCCCGCCTAGGTGACCCCAACATCCGGCCAGTATATTAAAGACTTAAGCTACTGCTAGGTATGTGCAACGTTGCACATAAAAAACAGCAGACATCGGCCATAAAAAGTGACGTCTGTATGTACCATCCTGAGAATTCACTGCCCCAGTCAGAACACCAGTCCAAAGTTAAGAGGCAACCAGGTATTATCCAAAGAAGAGCACGAACCAAGGGGAAAGAAGAGTGGGCTAAAATACTGAAACATGGAAGAGAAGGCTATCTATGGTTATGGTAAGATTTTACATAACTATTCTATGTCCTTCTATTCCCATGTTGCAGTATTCATAACACGATGGAGTAGCTCATGAGTGGAAAAGGGGGGTAGGAGCACAGGAAGTCTCCATGAAGCCATGCAGAATTGCCCTGGCAAAACCTGCTCTTGATCTGGAGATAGAGTCCAGCTTGTAGCGTTTTGTGAATGTATGGACAGAGGACCAATCAGCTGCTGGCAGGATAGAAGCAGTGTCCAGATCTTTTGTGACACCTGTGCACTGGCCCAGTAATCAAGGAGCTTCAATCCTCACCAATAGCACTAGTGAGGGGCATGCACATGAGGAAGGATAACAAGTACACACACAGTAAATTGCAATTTCCCCTAAGAGCACACAGAAATCATAGTCAGTCTGGGGCTGGTTTCTCCCTTTCTCTCCAGATCCCCAATAAGACTCCATACTGGCACAGCTATAGGGTACAGATCTCAGCCTAGTGGTCAAGCCAAAACCTCCAGCACCCTCTCTGTCCAACCAGTGCTTCGTGTCCCTGCTCAAGTAGCTGACACACACACTGAGATATGAGTTCTATACAAACACACACACACTCCCGAGGAAGGCTGGCACAGGTTCTCCAGCTATACCCCCTTCTCTCCAGACTATAAGGTAGAAATCATTGCCACCAACCACTAATATCAGCTACTATAAGAACTTTTCCAAAGGGTGACCAATTTCACTGTGTAATATTACTGTTATCCAAATAACAAGTGTGATCCAAGGCTAAAGCTTTTGGAGTGACTTGGACAGTATCACCAAATACATGCAATGTGCTTTAAGAGCTTAAATTACTTTTACACAAAACAGCTAAAGTTGAAAGGTTTAAAAAATATTTAATAATAAATAATAAAAACACGACAATATTTATTACTTCAACACAAAGACACTACAGAGTTCAGTAACCACAGGAAAATGCTTTAAAATAATACTGTAGTACAGTCTGACATAAATATAGAAAACAGGTAGACTAATCTGGCTATTTCTCTATCTCTAAGAGAAATCACTGTTCTAAATAAACATTGTTACAGAGAAGCAAGTGCTGGTGAGTGGATGTTCTTCAAACAAAATCCAAAATGCCCAAATCTTTCTCTTTGAGAAAGTCTTAAATTGATAAACACACAGTACTGCTGAGTCATTTCACATTACATCATTTTTATCACTTCTTTAGTTCTCAGGCTAACAGAAACTCAAAATTTACATTTCTTAGTAAGCTGCACCTGGCCAGTGAGCCACAGCAGTAAAAGTCATTATACATGTAAAACCTTAGTAATCATCTCTTAAATCAAGACAATAGAAAGAATTTCCTCGCCCAGGCATCCTGTCACCGAGCTTGAGATCAAACAGTCACACAGTGCTTGACTTATCAGCTTTCTTCCTGCAGAGTGCACTGTGGTTACATTTTTGAAGCTCAATCTAACACATAGTTTAATCATAACATATAATTCTCTTTACATTTGTAAACCAAGCCTGTGGATTATATTAATATTTACAAATGACATAGAATTGTCTACAAAATTCTATCTAGCTAGGCTGACAGCCTTCACACCTTTAAAGTAGGCCCCAGAGGAAGCTACAGCTCTAATGGAATGAGCCTTAACAGAGGAAGAAAGAGCTTTCCCCGAAACATATAGCAGAAAGAAATTACCCTAGAGATCCAAGATGAAACAGTCTGTTTGGAAACAGGTTTTCCCAGTGCCTTGGGGTGAAAGGAAACAGCTGCCCAGATTTTCTACTGGATTTGCCTTATCCAAGTTGCCTACATATACCCAAGGTGTGTGTAGATCAATGTGTGTCTATATCTTTAAGAAGCTATCCATGGGCTTCCACAAGTGTATAAATAATGAGCATGTGCGAGCCTGACTGCCATTTTGTATTAAGCCGTTGAGATGCAAGCATGTATGTATGTAAGGTCTGTCTGTCAACTAATTTGCTCGCATTTTATGATGTTGCTATCCATACTCATGTGTTTCTATATATAAAAGCATCTAAACAAAATACCCCACCTGCTTGTCATCTATGCTAGAGAAGGACGAACGACATGGTCTCAGAAGCAGCATGTCTAAAAGGCATAAGGTTAGAGGTGGCATGGCTAAAACGACTTGAAGCACTTGCTTGGGACTGGTAGAATATACAGGAGGGAATTATCCCTAAAATGTGCATACTTCACAAAACAGGTCAAAAAACAATTTCAGATATTAAAACTTGCTCAGCAAGCTTTTTCGCAAAATATGAAGAGAGGCGTACAGAATGTTCTAAATGATATTTGCATAAACTGATATGTATGATATTGAAAAAAATATTCAAATTACTACGAAAAAATGTTTGAAATAAAGTTCAAAATGCATAAAACAAAATAAGGGGAAACATCTGCATTTTCAAAAAACATGTATTTTCGTATTAAGAAAAAGACATCAGAGTTATCAGAAGTGCATAAAGTATTTGGCATGTTTGTGCAGTGTTACAAGTAAAGCTTTTTCGCAAAAGTACAGCCATTACAAGGCATATTTTGCAGAATACAACCATTACAGAGCATATTTCGCAGAGTACAGTATTTCGAAGAGTTTATTGTGCATTTGAATGTTATTACAGGTTCACAGAATTGTTTGTTCATACATAACTACAACAGCCATATTTTCAGTGTGTTTGCACATACTTTGTGGAGAGGGCAGATGGATTTTGAAAACATAGTGGACTTGGGTTTGACAATAATACTGCTGAGAACTGGAGTGTGTTTGAGCAAGAGTATGAAATTTTCATACAGGCTGCATTTTCTGATAAAGATGACCGTAGAAAGGCATTTATTCTGCTTAATTTAGCTGGATCAGATGCCATTGAAAAGGAACCATTTGTGTATGCACCAGTTATCTATACAGGAGAGGGGGAAAATTGTCATACTGTTGTACTGGCGGAGTCAAGGGAGAACCTTGAGTACTTAAAACGTAAATTTAGGGAAATGTGCAACTCTCAGACAAATATTACAATAGAAAGGTACTTATTTTACACAAGAGATCAAAAGTCTAGTAAAACATTTGCAGCATATATAACAGACTTGAGAAATAAAGCTAAAAGGTGCAGATTTACTGATTTAAGGGAAAAGTTGCTAAAAGACAGACTTGTGTGTGGAATAAAAGATGATGCTATGAGAAAGATTTTGCTTTGTGACAGTGATTTAACTTTGAATAAGGCCATTGATATTTGTCAGATATACGAGCTCACAGAAAAGCTCACAAATATGCTCACAAATGAAAATAGCTCTAGAAGGCACAGTGGCAAAGCTCATGTTGATAGTATGCAGCACATAGTTAAAAGAAACAGGCCTAAGCACATGGCAGCAACTGTAGCCCTTGCAGCACTCACTGGTAAACCCCAGAACTTTCCAGCAAATTCTACACTTTGTACAGTCTCAGTGAAGCATAAGAGTGAGTCAGCAAACAAGCATATGGGTGGAGGTGCTTGCTTATCCAGTTGCATTGCCAACTGTTGTAATTGTGGTGGAAGCCATAAATCTAAAAGGGAGAAATGTATAGTTTTTGGTCAACAATGCCATAGATGCAATAAATGAAATCATTTCAAAAGACTTTGCAAACCAAAAGGACCACATTCTTTTATTAAAAGGGAACAGTTTAAGAAACAAGTTGATCAACTAGAAAGCTGCAACCCTACTCTTTATGTTGATGGTGTGTAACTGCTTCACGAAACAGTTAATGCAGTAGATTTAAGGGCAAAGAATGAAGTATTTTGCACCGTTTGGAAAAATGACAAACCCATAGAACTCAAAGCTGATACAGGGTTCAAGTGCAATGTTATGTCAGCATAAACATTTGCTAGTGTGTGTTTTGGTGAAAGGCTTGATTTGGCAAGGTGTGCAAAGCTTATTGCCTATGGAGGTGAAGAAATTCAGACTAAAGGCTCAGTAGTGCTTTCATGTTACTCTGCTGGAAAAAGCTAAGACTTGCTATTTTATGTGGTCAAGAGGCACGTCCGGTCATTAAGGCACAGAGACAGTTTGAAAATGGAACTGCTTTAATTTAATAAAGAAGTCCACCAAGTCAGCTTAAAAGGCCACTATTCTAATCTCGCCCAGTACATTTTTTTTTTAATTTTTTTTGCATATGCTGATCTTTTCGAAGACAAACAAGGCAAACTTCCCAGTTGTGTACTCCATGAAGTTAGGCCCAGAGGTCAGTCCAGTTATCTGGTCAGCACGTAAAGTTCCAACAGCAATGCAGGACAGAGTCAAAGCTGAGCTAGATAAAATGGTATGACAATGTGTGATTTTTCTAGTTGAAACTCCAACTGAATGGGTGGCTATCTTCCATGGTGGTAGCTCATAAGAAAAGATCAGATGACATCAGAATATGTATTACTCCATGAGATTTGAACAACATGCTAAAAAGACCTCAACATCCAATGCGCACAATCGAAGAAGTCACAGACTTGATGCCAAATACCACTATTTTTTCTGTCTTAGATGCAGTGTGTTCATTTCGGCAAATTCAGCTTTACAAAAAAATCCTCATTGCTCACTACTTTCAGGTACCGTTTTTTGAGAATGCCATTTGGGATAAATTCTGCAAGTGAAGTCTTTCAACATGCTATGGAGAAATTTGTTCTGGGTATCCTTGTGCTATCATAGTAGACATACTAGGAGGAGGTCATGGTTAAGCAGAACATGACAGAAACCTCAGAAAAGTTCTGGGCACGTCAAGTGAATCTTAAGCTCACTCCTTTAGGCCACGAGAAGTTACTTATGTTGGTCATTTACTTACCAGTTCAGGCCTATAACCAGACCCTTCTAAGCAAACAGCCATTCTTGAGATGCCAGCTACAGACCATGTTCAACCCCTGCAACATTTTCTAGGCATGGTCAACTATCTAGGCAAGTTCATTCCAAACTTGAGCCAACTATCAGCACCACTTAGAGAGCTGACACCTAAAGATGTATCCTGGTCTTGGTTAGAGCAACACCAAAGAGCATTTGATGTCCTGAAAAAGAGAATTGCTAGTCCACCAACTCTCAGATACTATGATGTTCATAAACTAATTACTCTCTCCTGTGATGCTTTGAAATTTGGTCTTGGTGTAGCCATTTGACAAGAGGATCAACCTGTTGTCTATGCATCGAGAACTCTTACCCAAACTGAGATGCAGTATGCCCAGACTGAGAAAGAGCTTTTGGCAATTATTTGCATGTTCGAAGTTCCATGATTATGTTTTTGGTAGACCTATCGAGATCCAAACAGACCACCAACCTAGGCAGTATCTTGAGAATGCCTACGCATTCAGCTCCAGCCCGACTGCAACATATGATATGCTGAGATTGCAAAAGTATAATTTAAATTTTGTCTACAAGAAAGGCAAACTTCTTTACCTTGCCGATACATTATCCATATCGCCCAGAAACACCACTGAACAGTATGAGAATGAGAACCTTGATTTTGAAGTCATGGAAGTGAGAAGTTTTTCTTCCACATGTCTTGAGCCGAGAGATCACACTGCCACAGATCCAGTTTTACAAAGGTTCAACAACTTTATCAGTCAAGGATGGCAGTCAAAGCAATCTAGTTTACCTCAAGAAGTGCAACCTTATTTTCCATACAGAGATGAGATTTTGTCTGACAAAGGTATTATGAAAGGTCCAAAAGTAATTGTTCTAAAGTCCTTGCAATAAGAGTACATTAATATCTTGCATCATGGTCACCCAGGTACCGACTCTACCAAAAGAAGGGCGACAGGACTAGTATTTTGGCCTTCTATGTCACAAGACATTGACAGAGCACTTTCATCTTGTTCCATGTGCAATAGTACTAAGCCACATCAATAGAAGGAACCACTTCAGCTAAACCAGATTCCAGAACTACCTTGGTCAGCAGTAGTCACAGATATCTTCAAGTGGAATGGTCAACATTATTTGGTGTTAGTAGACTCTTACTCCAATTAGTTTGAAATTGACTTACTTCCTAACCTAGCACCTAGTACTGTCATTACCAAGGGCCAGAGACTCATCAGAAGATGAATTATCTTCTTAAGAGGCCTCTTGTTCAATAGTAGCACTCCTGGGTGGAGGAGAAAGAAGAGATGCTGGAGTAGGAGGTTGCCAATTAGACGGTCTAAGTGCTAAAAAGGCATTCAAAATTCTGAGAAAAAGCTTGCAAGTCTGGAGAAGGATCCTGTGTGGGAGACGTATGCTTTTGCGTTTCCCCTTGATAGGAAGGCCAATCCTAGGCTGGGATGGTTGGGCCGATGTAGGCCTAGGCTGCAGCCCCGACGTTAGCAAGACCTCAACTGAAAAGGCAGAAAAGGTACTGCGAGGAACGCCTGAAGGGGCAAGCTACGGTTCCCCCCTTGCCGGGATCTGCAATGCCTCTGTAGACATGCTGAAGGAACCCTCCCTAGTGGCTTCTAAATCAGTACCTGCCAAAGGAGGAGGGCCAGATACCGTACGTACCTCCAGGGCTTCATCAGCTTAGAGAGAGAAGTCTGGTATCATAGGTGCAGCCGAAGAGTCGAGCCTTACCTTTATCAACTTTTTCTTCGGGGCTCACCTGGACTTGGAGTATGTTCCATAACGAGCGCTAGTCACTTTAGTCTATGGTTCTCAAGATATACATTACGGCCAGACAGAAAACTGCAAAGTGTTTTAGGAACAAACGCCTGACAAATGGCACAGGCCTTGTAGTCGTAACTGGAACAAAGACAGAAAAGACACTGGCCGTAGTTGTCCTTGAGTGGAATCTGTCTTCCACAGTTGCAATTCCCTTCTTTGATGGCATTAAGTAGCAAAAGCACAAATAAAACTTCCCCAGCAGGGCACTGAATAACTCTGACAATCAGAAGAATGGTAGACACTGTCGTTCGGACTGGCAGCAGAGACGTTCTGAGGCTGGTATATGCAGACATCACTATTAAGGCCGACCTTGTCTGTTTTCTATGTGCAACGTCGCACGTGATGTGACCAGGGTGAGTTCTTAACACAAAATCAGACATACAGGCTGCAATACAATTGAGCAGCTGATAGAACAGGCAAAAGGAAGCTGACCAAATGAGTTTGGAAAGTGAAATTACCGCACATGCCACCTTTATGGAAATGTCCTAAAGGATGACAGAAGAAGCATGCCCTAGGTTCAAGGATCAAGGGACACCGAAGGGATTCTCCAGAAAATTAAGGCAAATGAGAGTAAGGCCATGGCAGACATAAACTTCAGTACAAAAGAGTAAAAGATCTCATCTCCTAAACAAAGGACATTGAGTACTGTTTCAAGGCATGAAAGGATACAAACAAATAGGAGGGGCAGTAAGAGACCTTGAATCACTGTTAACAAGGGCACACCTAAACATGAGATTGTTTTGATCATCAATGAGAAATCAAAGTGGGTGTTTTCGAAACATACGAGTGGGCTATAATTATAAGTTATGTACTTACCATTAAGGGGTGCTCTACTTAGTGGCCTTAGGTTGCTTGCCCCTCTCAGGAACTGCTTGATGAGAGGGTGACAGAAGAGAGGTGGCTCAGTGTTGTAATGAGCCAAGATGGCAGAGGCATGGATCTTAATGGAGGAGAAGGATAGGCCTCTGTGGAGTAGATCTGATAGGTAATCCAGGATTAGAGGTAAGAAGGGCAGTGCTGTGTCGTCTCCTTTAGATGGAATCCAGGAACAATATCTTTTCCACTTAACAGTATAGGATTTCCTTGTACTGGGTCTTCTGACTTCAAGAATGACGTCCAGCACCTGCTTGCTTAGGCTGGTCACTGGGGAGAATTCAAGAAATAAGCCAGGCTGAAAGATTCAGGGTTTGCAGTTGCGGATGCAGGATTTGTCCCTCCTGCTGGGTGAGGAGGATTGGGATCTGGGGTAGGTGCCAGGGTGGCACCAGTGACAGGCTGCACAGTAGTGGGTACCAGTGCTGGCATGGCCAGTCCGGGGCGATCAGGATTTCCCTTGGTTTGTCCTGTCTTATCTTGAGTAATATTCTTGTGAGAAGAGGCATAGATTGAGAGGTTTACCCAATGGAAGGATAGGGCATCCACTTTCCAGGCCCTGCTGAGAGGTATCCTGGTGCAGAATTTGCTGAGCTGATGACTGTAGGGGGAGGCAAAAAGGTCCACCTCTGGGGTACCCCATTTCAGGTTTAGAAGGCTGAAGGTGCTGGGGTCTAATTGCCACTCGTGAGGGTCTAGCAGATTTCTGCTTAAGTCGTCTGCCAGACAGTTCTGTTTGCATGGCAGGAACTGAGCTTGCAGATGAATCTGCATGTCCAAGGCCGTGTTCCACAGGGTCAGGGCTAGCCGCCAGAGTGGGTCACCCCCCCTGCTTGTTGATGTACCACATAACTGCGGTGTTGTCTGCTTTTATTAGCAGGGCTCCTGGTGAGAGTAAGTATTTGAAAGCTGCTTGCTGAACAGCTAGCATCTCTTTTTGGTTGATGTGCAGATGAATTTGACTTTGGCTCCAGTGGCCCTGAATGCACTTGTCATCCAGATGTACCCCCCCCCCCCAGGCATAGTCTGATGCGTCTGTGGTTAGCGTCTGGGTGTCATGGGGTTGAGTAAAGGGAAGTCCCTTGTTGTAGTTGCATGTTGCTGCCCACGAAAAAAACTCTATCCTTAGACAAGGTATGATAGGTTATGACGGTTTCCAGATCCTGAGAATGTTGGCACCAAAGACTTAAGTACCACTGAAGTTTCCTCATATGCAGTCTGACATATGGAATTAGTAGATTGCAAGAGGCCATGAACCCAAGGGCCTGCAGGATTTTCCTTGTGGATAGCTGGGTTCTAGTGGCCATTTGAGTGAAGTAGCCTGTCAGATAGGCTTGTTTTTCTGGAGTAAGGAATGCCATCTGGGATGCTGTGTCTAAGCTTTGTCCCAGGAATACAATCTTTTGACTGGGGACTAGTTTTGATTTCTTTTCGTTGATAGTGTACCCCAGGGAGGTTAGAAGGTTCTTTACAAATGTCAGGTGCTGCAACAGCTTTTCCTGACTGCCAGCCTGAATCAGGCAATCATCCAAGTACGGGTAAATTTGAATCTTTCTCTGTCTGCAATAGGCAATGGCTGGAGCCAGGCATTTTGTGAAGACTCGGGGAGCAGTGGATAAGCCAAAGAGAAGTGCAGAGAACTGATTATGCACAGATCCTGCCCTGAAACGTAGGTATTTTCTGCATGAGTCCCTGACAGGGATGCGCAGATAGGCTTCTTTTAGTCTAGAGTGGCTAACCAGGCATCTTTGGTCAGCATAGGGAGAAGCTGCTGAAGGGCGAGCATTTTGAATTTTGGTACCACCAAGAAGGTGTTTAGAATGGAAAGATCTAGGATTGGGTGCCAAGTGCCCTCTTTTCTGGGTACCAGAAAAAGTCTGGAATAAAACCCTTGACCTATTTGTTCTGCAGGAACAGAATGAATTGCCCTTATAGAGAGCAGGGATTAAACTTGGTTTTGTGCCTCTGCCCAGTGGTTTGGAGGAAGGTCTGGGAACTCTTTTGGGGTTGGCAGTGAGGGAAAGTAAAATTTGTACCCCAGGGATACAATGTTGAGGACCCATCGGTCTTTGGTGATGGAGGTCCAGTTTTTTGCATGATGGGCAAGTATTCCTCCTAGGGGCATGAGCAATTGGGCAGAGGTAAGGAGTGGAGTTGAGAAGTCATTGTGAATTCTTTCCATAAGGGGGTGGCTTAACACTCCCTGTTTTAGAAGTGGAGGCACTCCATTGCTTAGATCTCTGCATACCCTGAGACTGTAATCCGGGGGGGGGGGGGGGAGTCTGTTTCCCCTGGGTCTTGTTTGAAATGGCCTTGAGGGGGCTGGAAAGGCCCAATATTTCGTGAGGGAATGCCTGCTGAATCTTGGTGGCTGCAATTGCAAAAAATCTTTGACTGTCTGCATAGACTTAGCTTTTTTTTCCATCTTTTTTAGAACCTCTTCTGCTTTGGTGCCAAACAGATTGACCTTGTCCAAAGGAGCAACTAGTAATTTTGATTTGACATGGTCTGGCAAGGTCTGTTCCTTAAGCCAAGCATGCTTCTCAGTACAGAACCAGTGGCTGCTGCCCTACAAGAAGCTTCTAGCGCGTCAAAGCCACACTGCAAGGTAGGCTTGCTGACTTGGCTTGCAGAATGCATAAGCTCTTGTAATTCTTTATTCTTAAGTTCCATAATATGCTGCTGGTATTTCAACATGTGAAACTGGCAATTCAATGCCCTAATGGCGAGAGTTGCAGAGGTGTATACTTTTTTACCTTACCTGTCTAAACCTCGGAAGTCCCTGTCCGAAGGGGTGGGATTCTTAGCTGTAGTTGCTTTTATACCTTTAGGCCCCTGTAGTACCGGTCTGGTTTCCTTGGAGCAGGGGGTAAAGTATCAGGAGTTAGACTGGATTCCATAAAAACATCATCCACAACATCCAGAAAAGGAGAGATTGCTAAAGGTCTATTTTGAGGTAAATCTAAAAATTCTCTGACTCTCTTTTTGGACTGAGGATAATCCTGGCATTCCACTGGAAATGCTCTCAAAGTATGAAGGATTTCACCAAAAGAAAAATCCTCTGGAGGGGAAGCAGAGGGAATGGATTCCTCTGCATCTGAATCCTCATAAGCAGATAAAGGCATGTCTTCATAATCATAAACCTCAGAGTTGGACTAATGGCCAGTTAAAGCTGCAGGGGACAGGTCATTTTCTCTTAGCAGGGGAAGACTGGCTTCCCCTAATCAGCATAATCAGGTCTTCTGCCATTTTAAGCACTTGATTTTGTGGCAAGGAAGCAGGTGCTCGAGTTTGGGTCGTTTTTTTTTTTTTTAAGGTGTAGCTCGTACTCTTGGCCTTAAAAATTCGGTAGTTTTAGACAGAATTGAAGACACGAAAGAAGTTGTCGTCTTGTGTCGAATATCGGTAATGCGAAGAACTTCCTCGGGAGCCAGTGCCTGCACAGCGGCTCTGGACCCATCCAAGGTAGAGACGCAGGTTCCGTAGTCAAAGAAGAGTCTCGCAGCATACCGGACTCCGAACGGGTCTCAGTAGCGGCCTGCGAATCCAGCATTGGGGGCTGCGAAAGGAGCGGAGTACCGGCGAACTGTCGACTAGATAACGGAAGCATTGTTGGCAGTTTTGGACCTGTGCGGTCTGTCTCGGTCTTTATCCTTACATTTTTTCAGAAGATCGGTAGTCGGATGGCTTACCCAAGCCATTTCGGAATACAGAGAGCGAAAGTATTTAGCAACAATAAGGGCCCGACAATGAATAATTTGCGTGTTGAACAAGCCAAAAAAACGGCAGCGAGGTACAGGTGACGCAGTAAGAATGGAAACCTCGGTGTGGTATTTGCTTTCCACAGGTAAGACAATTGTTAGCTTTGGTTAGAGCAAGAAAAAAGGATCCCCAATGGGGTACTTAGCTTTAGAAGACTTCAGGACGATTCAATCTGAAAACTCAGGTAGCGGCCGACCGGCACTCGTGCAAACTGCTTCTGCTTCGGGCTCCTCGGCAAGAAAGACTGATGTAATGGCGTCGGCTAACTGTTTTTATACCCCTGACATCAGTACTGAAGCGACAGCAACCGACACAGAAATACCATGTCTCTGGAACTCAGGGCGACTGAGGTCTACCTGCAGGCAGATAACCCAAGTGTGATGACTGCAACAGTGAAACACGAAGAACATCCAGGAACATCAGTTCCTAAAAATCTCTTTCCAGGTCTTCTAGAGCACTGGGTAGGGGGATAGCTGAGAGGGAAGGTACCCAAGTTTGATGACTGCAACAGTGAAACACGAAGTACATCCAGGAACATCAGTTCCTAAAAATCTCTTTCCAGGTCTTCTAGAGCACTGGGTAGGGGGATGGTTGGGAGGGAAGGTGAGGAGGAATGAAAGAAGACAACACAGATACCAAGTTATAGTAAGTACATAACTTATAACAGGAACAGGCAAGCAAAAACTGTGGGTAATGCTACTCAATGCTAGAAGTCTAAATCTCAAAATGCACTCACTCGAGGCACTCCTTAAAATGGAGAACACTGACATCTGTGCAGTGACTGAGACCTGGTTCAAGGCTCCAGAGAGCACCCCTGCACTACCAGGCTACAACTCATACCACACATTTCGGCCATGTAACCTGGACCGAAACACCAAAGGTGGAGGTGTGTCCATATTCATTAAGGATATCCACACCTCCATGCTAGTTGCTCAGCATAATGCATCCGAGGTTAACAGGTTCATAGGTTATTAGGTTCATAGGTTAGTACTAAGCTAACTGCCCTTGCGAGCCATTTTAAGCCTAGCCAATTATCCCTTGTGAGTCTCAAACACTGCACCTTATGTTTGTAAGGCAAACACCTTAACCATTAGGCCACCTCCCCAAGTGCAACTAACTGGGCAAAAAGTACAGTTTTGTACCTACCATAAATGTAGACGTTCGAAGATCCACATTGCTGCAGTCCTAACACTTGGGTAGTCCGCTGTCCCTCATTCGGCCCGAATATCAGAGCATAAGGCTGACGTCGGTCAGGGCGCATTTGACTGACATCAGAACGTCAGGGTACAAATGCGCATGACCGACGTCATATCCTCAGTCTTTTCTTGCCCCAGATGTCAGAAGACCCTAAAAAGAAAGGTCCAAACCCAGAGACCACAACTAAACAAGTAGCTAGTCTAACACCAAAAACATGTATAATATATACAATATATATACAAAATGCAATATACCAAATGCAGTTTACCTCCGATGGATAACCCAACCCACACAACCACCTCAAACAACAGAGGGGAAGGAGGGAGGGTAAATTGGACTGCAGCAATGTGGATCTTCGAACATCTACATTTATGGTAGGTACAAAACTGTACTATGTTCTTCATCTCACATTGCTGCAGTCCTAACACTTGGGTAGAATCCCAAAGCAGAGGTAAGGGAGGATGGCTAAACTATAAAGAAGCAGGAGCTGCCAAAATGCCCTGCAACACAGCAGTGGCAAAACCAGCCCTAGATTTAGAGTACAAGGGAAGGTGGTAATGCTTAGAGAAGGTATGCACTGAACTCCAAGTGGCTGCCTCCAAAATATCCTTAGTAGCCACCCCCCTCAAAAAGCTGTTGAAGTGGCAGTAGCCCTAGTGGAATGAGGTCTAATCCCAGCTGGAATCTCTTTGCCATGATGGGAATAACAGAAAGCAATGCAAAATCCAATCCACTTAGAAATAGTTTGTTTTGACACAGGCTTGCCCTGAGAGCACAAAGCAAAAGAAACTAATAACTGCTGAGATTGTCTGAACCCTTTAGTTCTGTCCAAATAATATCGCAACTGCCTGTGAACATCCAAGGTGTGCAAAATCTTTTCCCCTTTAGTTTGGGGATTTGCATAAAAGTAGGCAAATGAATAGTTTGGTTTAAAGCCACACTAGAAACCACTTTAGGCATAAAGGAGGGATTGGTACGTAAAGATACCCTATTCTTGTGAAAAATTAAGAAAGGCTCAACTGCCATAAGGGCCTGTAATTCAGAAACCCTTCTTGCAGAAGTAATGGCCAACAAAAAAGCAGTCTTCCATGACAAATATTTCAACTCAGCAGTAGCTGCAGGCTCAAAAGGTTGTAGAGTGAGTTTCTCCAACACAAAATTGAGATCCCAAGCAGGAGTAGGAGCTCTTCGTGGGGGTCTTAAATTCTTTGCCCCTCTGAGAAATTGCTTGAATAAAGGGTGAGAAAACAATGGCGGGTCACAATCGTAGTGAGCTGAAATTGCTGCAGCATGAATCTTAATAGAAGAGAAGGACAAACCTTTGTCCAATAACTCAGTAAGATATTGAAGTGCCACACTTAAGTCAGGCTCAGAAACATCCAAATCCTTAGCTGCACTCCAAAATAAAAATCTCTTCCATTTATCTGCGTACACTTTCCTTGTACTAGGCCTTCTGGCTTCCAAAATCACATTCAAAACTTGTTGTGGAAGTTGAGACCCTCTATGGTTTAAAACAGAATATGCCATGCTGTTAGATGAAGAGAGTGAAGTTTGACATTGAGCAAATGACTGTCCTCCTGGGACAACAGATGTGGAATCAAAGGCAAAGGCCATGGAGGCTTCCGTACTAGACTTCTCAGTAGTGGATACCAGTGCTGTCGAGGCCAATCTGGAGCTATCAAAATCATCCTTGGCTTGTCCTGTCTGACCTTCAGAAGTACCTTTGGGAGGAGAGGCAGAGGAGGAAAGGCATACACATGAAGATTTTTCCAACTGAAAGAAAGAGCATCCACTTTCCAAGCTGTGTGATGAAACCGCTTTGTGCAAAACTTTGGCAGCTGGTTGTTTAGTGGAGAAGCGAACAGATCTATGTCTGGAGTTCCCCAGGACACTGTCAATTTCTGAAATACATGAAGATCCAGTTTCCACTCGTGGGGATCCATGATTTGTCTGCTTAACACATCTGCTAAGGAGTTCTGTGCTCCCGGCAGAAACCTTGCCTGAAGACTTAATTGTAAACTGAGAGCAGTCTCCCACAAAATCATTGCTTGCCTGCATAGAGGATAAGAATGTGTTCCCCCTTGCTTGTTGATGTACCACATGACAGTTGTGTTGTCTGTTAGAATCAACACCTGCCCTGGAAGAAGTAAATCCTTGAAAGCTATTAATGCAAACTGGACTGCTAACATCTCCTTCATGTTGATATGTAGATGTTGTAGTCTGGCAGGCCACTTGTCTTGTATCCACTTTCCATTTAGATGAGCTCCCCAAGCTATGTCTGAGGCATCTGTCGTTAAAATCTGACTCGCCTCTGGCCGGGTCACAGAGAGTCCCTTGTTTAGGTGACATTCCTGAGCCCACCACAAAAATTCCTTTTGAATGCAAGGTATTATTCAATGACAGTGTCCAGATCCTGGCAGTGCTGTGTCCATACATTTTTGAGATACCATTGTAGCTTCCTCATATGCAGTTTGGCATTGGGAAGCACCAGAATACAAGAAGCCATGAACCCTAAGGCTTGAAGGACTGTCCTTGCAGTCAGCCCGGACTGATGAGATAGCTGATGGAAGTAAAGGGATAGACTCTTTTGTTTGTCCGGGGTTAAAAGGCCATCTGGGATGCTGTATTCAGTCTCACACCCAGAAAGCACATGTCTTGAGAGGGTACTAGACTGGACTTTATTTCGTTCACAGAATACCCCAGGCATCTTAGCACTGCTATCACATATTCCAAATGATGAAGAAGCTCTTCTCTTCCTTGAGCCAGAATCAGGCAGTCGTCCAAATAAGGATAGATCTGAATTCCTTTTAGCCTGAAGAAAGCTATCACTGGAGCCAGAACTTTCGTGAACACTCTGGGCAGTAGATAAGCCAAAGGGCAATGCAGAGAACTGATAGTGAGAAGTCCCAGCTCGAAAACGCAGATACTTCCTGCAACTTAGTCTGATAGGAACATGAAGGTAAGCCTCCTTGAGATCCAAAGTTACCATCCAATGATCTTTGCCCAGCAGAGGTAGAAGCTGCTGCAACGTCAACATTTTGAACTTGGGAATGTCCAGATAAGTGTTGAGGATAGACAAATCCAAAATTGGTCTCCACGTGTTCCCCTTCTTTGGGACTAGGAACAGGCGAGAATAAAATCCTAGGCCCCTTTCTGGCATAGGAACCGGCTGTATGGCCCCTATTTGGAGTAGCAGTGAAATTTGCTGGTGAGCCTCTATTCTTTGTTGAGGAGGAATGTCTGGCATGCCTTTGAAAGGAGGCAAGGTATGGAAATAAAACCTGTAACCGTGATGTATGATATCCAGCACCCATTTGTCTTGGGTAATCAAACTCCAATTTTCTTTGAAAAGTGCCAACCTTCCTCCCAAAGGTGCTGCCAGGCGAGAAGGTTCTGGCAGCTGAAAAGGTAGGTCATTGGGTCTGTTTACGAAAGGACTGACCCCTGCCCTCACTCGAAGACTGTGCAGGAGAACTCCCTGTTCTGGGCCTGAAAGAGCCCTGACCTCTGCCCCTGCCACGTCTAGATCTACCCCTAGACTGGGAATCATAAGAAGGATACGTCCACCCTTTAGTAGGCCAATTTCTACTAAACTTAGGAGGCTGAACTTGCAAAAAATCTTTAACAGTCTGCATAGACTTAGCCTTGTCTTCCATTTTCTTTAAAACTGCCTCAACAGGAGAACCAAACAAGACATCAGATTGCAAAGGGCATCCAAAATCCTAGTTTTAACATGGTCAGATAAATTTTGATCCCTCAGCCAGGCATGCCTGCGAAGAACTGACCCAGTGGCAGCCACCCTAGACGAGGCCTGTACAGCATCAAAACCACATTGTAAAGAATGCTTACCCACCTGTTCAGAAACATGCACTAAATCCTGTAACTCTTTACAGTCAATACCTTCCGCCAGAGCATCAACCATAGATTTCAACTGAGAAAGGAGATAATTTTGATATTTCAACATGTGAAACTGGCAATTCAAAGCTCTCATGGCTAGAGTGGAAGAAGTATAAACTTTCTTTCCCCATCTATCCAAGGCCCTGGCCTCTTTATCTGCAGGAACCGGATTCTTGACAACAGAAGCCTTAACACCCTTAGGCCCCTGGCTAACAGTTTCTGGGTCTGCCCTAGGACTCTTAAAAAGAAACTTATGAGCTTCAGGCACCCTGTAATACCTATCCGGTTTAACAGGAGCAGGAGGCAAAGAATCAGGATCAAGAGAAGCCTCTGCAAACACATCTTCCACCACATTCAGAACAGGAGGTATAGTTAAAGGCCTATGCTGGGGTAAAAACAAAAATTCCCTAAGCCTTTTCCTGGAATCAGAGAAATCCTGACCTTCCCATTTAAAATGCTCTCTCATGGAGTGAAGGGTCTCTGAAAAAGAAAAATCCTCAGGAGGAGAAGCAGAAGGAGTAGAATCATCCACATCAGAATCAGAATAATGAGAATACTCCTGCAAGTCTTCAGCCGAAGACTCAGACACATCCGAAGCCTGCTCATAATCCCCCAACACAGGTTCTATCCTAGGCCTCTTATCAGGAGGGGGCATAGAGCCTCTAATTAAAGTAATTAAATCCTCCGCCATTTTGAGCATATGCTTCTTGGGCACAGCACCTGAAGAACTGGGAGTGACACCCACAGAAGCTAAACTAGACCTGCCTCTAGGAGAAGCCTTGGAAGCAGAAAGAGAGGGCCTAGACCCCTTAGGAAGGGAGGGAAGTACAGTTACTTGAGAAGCCCCTACAACCTGCCCTGCCTCCTGGGAGGCCACATCCTGTAAAATCAAAGTTTCTCCCTGGGTCTCCAGAGAGGCCTCCGTCGGAACCACCGGTTCCACTGACACCTCTAAAGAACTGACGTCCGGTTCGGACGACTCCTCTAACCTAGGTTTAACTGCCTTGTCTTTGCGCTTCTTTGAGGAAGCCGGCGTCGGAGCATCCGACGGCATTTTGTAATTGCACCGCTTCCCAAAGACCAACCTTGCACAATCCAACCTCCGCTTTATAGTGCGCTCAGGGCCGGCCTTAGCTGATATGGCGCCCTAGGCAAACTAGTGCTCTGGTGCCCCTTAAGCCCCACCCACATTATACTCATGAAACACCCCTACAAGCCACGCCAACAGGTATGTCACACCCCAAAAAAGCCACTGCAGTCATTCACTTCCCAAGAAAACCAGTCCAGTCATTTTCTTTAATTATTTAAATGCATAAAAGAAAGGATACCTTGTAATGTAGTTTAAACTGCAAGTAAAGATGGAAATTTCCTTTAATAAACCTGCTTTATCTGTTGCTCCTTCACACATACTTTACTATAAAAATCATGTTTTCAGAAAATAGAAGCCTATGTGCCTTGGTTCAAAGGGTTGCTTAGGTTAATCTAAACAGCTTAATTTACTCTGGGTAGGCGAGCAAACCTTACAACTCAGAAAAGTAGAATAGCAACCTCTCTCCTCCCTGTGCACAGAAGCTTAAGCTAAAATAGCACAAACACAGACAGCCATTTAATAAACAATACAATCTTACAATGAAAAGAGGCTTAGCATGAACAGCAAAATTTTCTGCCACTGAAATTGCATGAAAACCTATATTTATAGAAAATGCATCTGGCACATGAAAGTTACACATGTTCTCTGATACACCTTCCTCATTGTATTAAATTACATTCCTTGTATAATATAGCACACTTGTTAGATCGTGTTTTAAACTTATTTTAAAAATGTTTCCAGTAAGCAAAGAAATAAAACACATGAACCAGTAATGACAAAACTGCCCAGTTCAGAACATTTCCATCATAAAAGCCTACTCAAACTTGTACAATCCACCAGTATCAATAAATATGCACATTCTCTGCAGAAGTAAATGTCATCTAAGTAATTCCACATTAAAGAGTTCTGTAAAATCTATAACTAATGAACAGATTGCTGCTAGCAAGCAACTTAATATTTCATTGTTTCGTCTGCAGATAAAGTGCCTGTTGCCCTTGAGGAATAAATTGCCTATGTTGCATTAAAAAATAAGTTAGTAATACTGCAATATAGAAGGAGGGCAAACTGATAAGTTCATAGTTACTAGGTATCTCCGCCAAAGAGGACATTCTCAGGACTGCAGCATCCACTCCCTTTAAAAGTGCAACACAGTACAGTATTAGCAATCCATTCATGGGGAGTAGAACCCTAGTCTTCTGCATCAAAAGCAAGCATTCTACCAGTTGTGCTACTAACAAAACAAACAGATTTGGCACTAGAAAAATGTCCGGACTGAGCCCCCCTTATCAAACTCTACTTGTACTTTCCAATTAGATTAGCCAGTCCATTAATATTCAATTAGTCAACAGTATAACCCACATATAGTCAAATGTAATGTCTTTCTATCCATTTATGAACAGTAAATAAAAATAAAGTTATGCAATTATGAACTTCATTACCCAGAAAAGTAGATACAGTGAGATGATAGTCATTCAAACCTGTTTGTCTTTGCAATACTATAACAGTGTACAATAACAAAAATAGATAAGAAAAACAGGACATTTATACTAACCAGTATCGTCCAAGGACAGTGTTGAAATCTTCTAACATAAAACAAATATGCTGGGAGAATGAGGTGCACATTCATAAAGGATGCAACAAATGTGCATGCACCATACATAAAGTAACTCCATCTCACACACACACACAACATTCTGCAGCTAAACAAGTAAAAGGAAACTTAAAACACACATCAGTCTGCAGCTAAATAAGTAAAAGGTTAAAACACACATCAGTTTCTCTTCCCTGCAGCCATATGCAGTACAAGTTAAATAAGTAAAAAGTTAAGGTTTCTCCTGTCTGGAGCCGTTACAAGATTAAAACACACACCACTTTTTCCTGCCTGCTGCCTGCATCTGTTTGTATACAGTATGAGTTTAAAAAGTAAAAGGTTAAGGTTTCTCCTGCCTGCAGCTGTACACACAGTAAAAAGTACAACTTAAGTAAAAAGTTAACAGTAAAAGGCCGAATTAAATAAATAAAAGTTAAGGATTCTCCTCCCTGCAGCCATTAACAAACAGTAAAGCACACGACGACACATAGTTAAATAAGCAAAAGGTTTCTCCGATGTTTCAGTTTCTTCTGCAAAAGTATGCATTCAATAACTAAAAGGTTAAGGTTTCTCTTGTCTGCAGCCGTTAACACACAGTAAGGTAATACCATAAATCAATGTTAAACACAGTTTTCTGCAGCCGTTATGTAAAACAAAATGTTTTTAACACACAGTAAAAGTAATGCTTAAGAAGCCCAGCCGGGGATGAACAATGTGCTGTCAAATAAGTAAAATTTCTACTGCCTGCAGCCATTAACACACAGTAAAGTACATGACGACACACACAGTAAGATAAGTAACTAAGAATAAGATTTCTTCAATGTTTCAGTCTCCTGCTAAAGTATGAGTTAAATAAGTAATAGCCTAATTAAGGGTTATTAAGGTTTCTCCTGCCTGCAGCCGTTAACACACAAGGTAATACCATAAATGTTAAATACAGTTTGTTTACTGCAGCCATTAGGTAAAACAAAATGTTTTTAACGCAGTAAAATTAATGAGGAGCCGAGTAGGGGGGGGGGGGGGAGATGTGCTGTAAAATAAGAAAAGTTTCTTCTGTCTGCAGCTGTAAGTAAATAAAAGAAGCAATGTTTACCTCAGAAGCTGGCCCGGGGAAGAAACATGTGCTCTCAGACCGGTCTGCACTCTGCAGGAGCTGAAGTTATTTCGCACATCCTGCGTGTGATAACGTCAGGGGTTTAGAAAACAAAAACAGAAAATTAAAGGGGCCACGCGGGAATCTAAAAGCTTGGAAACTCGAACCGCAAAGTAAGTTTTTCTTTTTTAAGCTGTTCTAGCGAACCTGCAGCTGTAAGTGGGAGGGCGCTCACCCTGTCCCCATAGTTCCGGCTTCCGGTTACATTTCAGCAGGGCGACGAGAAGAGCGCAAACTTTGCTAATCAAAATAAATAAAAAATGCGCCCTTTAAGAGGCTGGCCTTTACGGCGCCCTAGGCGGTCGCCTAGTTCGCCTATGCCTAAGGCCGGCCGTGAGTGCGCTTATTAAACCTAGCACAAAAGCGGCATCCAACAACGTCGTGCTCAGGTCCTAAACAAGGTATACACAAATTATGGTAATCCCTATGCGGTATCTGTTTCCCACAAGAAATACAGTTATTCACTTTTTCTGACATCCGGTAAACCACTGAGGCAAGAAAAAACCAAAATATTCCCCAACGAGGTACTTAACCAACTCTGACTTCGGTCTGAAACTCCGAATTCGAAAAATTTCAGAACGCCGAACGGCACTTGCAACACTGCTTCTGCATCGGACCATGCGGCAAAAAAGACTGAGGATATGACGTCGGTCATGCGCATTTGTACCCTGACGTTCTGATGTCAGTCAAATGCGCCCTGACCGACGTCAGCCTTATGCTCTGATATTCGGGCCGAATGAGGGACAGCGGACTACCCAAGTGTTAGGACTGCAGCAATGTGAGATGAAGAACATCTGCAATCCAAATTGTAGCTTGCTACAGATCCCCCACCATGCCCCAGGATTCCCACTTCTCTTTTCTTGATGTACTGGAAAATATTAGGGTTCAACCAAGCACCCTAATTATGGGCTACTTCAACTGCCCCACCATTAACTGGGAAAACTACTCGTGTACCAACTCCTTAGCTCAACGCTTTCTGGAATTCATAATCATCAATGCCCTGGATCAACTTATCCATATCCCCACCAGGGGCAACAATATCCTAGACCTAGTCATTACCAACATGAGTGACCGGTGTTCCATACCTGAAGTCAACTCCTCGTTGGTCTGATCCGACCATAGGCTAATCACCCTTGATATCCACATCCTGCCCCCTCCCCCCATTAAGGAAACCATGGTAAAAAATTTCTCCAAAGCCAACTTCATGGTTCTTAAGACAGAAGTGGTGAACTTCATGACACCCATGCAGATGAACAATACAGTTACAACTGGTGAATCCTACAAAAATGCACTCTATAAGCACTTATGCATGGATCCTGCTATCCCAAACAGAACCAAGATGCTATCCTCCAAAAAAAGGAAGCCAATCTGGTGGTCCCCTGCCATAAACAAACTGTACAACAGAAGGAAGAAACTGTTGCAAAGACAGTAAAATCCCATGAGTGGAGGAGCTCCCTGGTCAGCCTCAGTAAGAAGCTGATATCCCTTATAAGATCCTCCAAAGCTAGCTACGAAAACAAAATCGCCACTAATTCTAAGGACAACCACAAAGCATTCTATAACTATGTCAAGAATCTCAATGGCAACACCCAGATCTGCAATGAGTTACAGCACAATGGCACGAAAGTTACAGAACCAACTGATATTGCCAACATCCTAGCAGATGACTTTACCCCCCCCAACCCCCAAAGGGCCCATATCTATACAGGAAGTCCCTGTAATCACTACGCAGGTAAAAGCTGCACTCTCTAAAGCCAAAAACACAGCACCCATGGGACCGGACAACATCCCAGGCTGCATTTTACACGAACTTCAGAACGAACTGGCTCCCCACTTAAGCACCATGTTCAATAATAGCCTCGCATCAGGCTTTGTGCCCACTGAATGGCGTACACAACAGTTATCCCACTCCACAAAGGGGAAGCCACCACTGGTCCCAGGAACTATCGTCCTATTAGCCTGATGAGCCTGGACTGCAAGGCCATGGAACGTATCATCACAGAACTCATAAACAAAGACATTGGTAACCTCCAAACTCTGAATCCCAGTTCAGGTTTGTGAAAGGCAGATCATGCCTCCTGAACTTGAACGACATCTTTGAGGTAGTCACCAAAGCCGTAGATGAGGGTAAGGTGATTCACACAGCCTATCTTGACCTTGCCAAGGCTTTCGACACCATCCCCCCATTCTGGAATTATAGCTAAACTCACTAAACTAGGTATAAATCCCTAGGTCACAAGATAGGCTGCCAGCTGGCTCACTGACAGAACCCACACTGTAAAAGCTGCAGACTCCAAATCTGTCCTCAAACCAGTGATAAGTGGAGTACCACAGGGTTCAGTCCTGGGACCTCTCCTGTTTGGTATATACTTCTCTGAAGTACAGGCTAACACAGAAGGCCTCTGGCTAACGAAGTTCGCAGACAACTGCAAACTAGGAGCTATAATCAAGTTACCAAATGATGTGGACATCCTACAGAAGGGCCTCGCTGAACAGATGCCTGGTGTCAGAGCCATAGCTTTAAGCTCAATGCCAAAAAGTGCAGCGTCATCCCCTTTGGTAAAAACTCTGTACACATTAACTACAACATAGGCAGCAATCTACTTAACACCGAATGTGAGATAAGAGACCTTGGGACCCAGGTGGACAGTAGTCTCTCCTTTGATAGTCACATCGCCACAGTAGTCAGGAAGTCCTTCTATGTGGCACACCTCATCATAAAGGGGTTCTCATCCAGGAAAAAAAAAAAAAAAAGAGGTCATTGCTCCCTTCTACTCGACACTCATTAGATCCATTACAGAGTACAACGCCTCTTTTGGAATGTACCTCATGAGACATCTGCAGCAGCTGGAAAGGCCACAGAAGTACCTCACAGAGGATTACGGGCCTCAAACAAATGCCCTACACTGACCATCTCAAAAAACTCCAGCTTTACTCCATAGCATATCGCCTACTCCGAGGTGATCTCTGCCTAACATATAAAGCTATGTCAAACCCAGAGCTGTTGGAAATGCTACACCTAAAGAAATCCCAATCCCTTCGAGCTACATGCTCTAGGGACCTAAACCTTGTCACCACAATAAACAGGACATGCTGGAGGGATAGATTCCTGTCCCAGAGACCGTACTCTGGAACCGGCTACCCATCTATGTTAAGCAAAGTTCTTCATTAGCACTCTTCAAGAAAAATCTTGATGAGTGGACGGGAAATAGGAAATACACCCCGGGGATCACTTCTGTGTCTCTGCTCGACAGTGGCACAGGAAAATAACTTTCTTGGGTGGCGTAAGCCAGGGAACCTTGTTGGCTAGGCTTACGTAGGCCCTTGGGACGATAGCCTAGTACCTACCTATTAACATATAATCTGATGATGTCCCTTTCAATCCTCCTCACGGTTGGGATACAGTCCTCAGCTATGCTCTTCCTGGGTGGTCTCAAGATAGGATATGCCGAAGAACTGCAGAACCGAAGGAAGCCCTGCTCCTGGAAACCATCTCTAATTTGTAATGTACGAGAAAGGTACAAGTTTTTGACCAAGTGGCTGCAGCACAGATAATATCTAAAGATGCCATGGAAGAAAAGGCAAATGAGTTGGACATAGACCTAGTTGAGTAGGTCTTAAAAGGACAAGGTAACTGTAATCCGTTCTTGGCATAAATTTACGTTTTGAAACCGCCTGACCTAGGTAGCTACGAGAAAAGGACACAAATAGTTGGTCTAATTTTCTAAAAGGTTTCGTCCTGTGAAGATAAAAACATAACTGTCTATGAACATCAAGCAAACGTAACAAACATTCTCCATTAGATAAATTTGGAAAGAAAACTGGCAATTGTATGGATTAGTTGAGGTTGGATTCTGTAGCTACCTTGGGCATTAAAGAGGGATTAGTATGAAGGGCCACTCTATCTTTATGGAAGATGATGTAAGGAAGCTTAGAAGACAGCTCCTGTATCTCAGAAATGTTTTTTGCTGAAGTAACGGTGATAAGAAAGGCTGACTTCTACGAGAGAAGCCAAGTCACAAACACTAGCTGGTTTGAAAGATTTTTGATTTAAGCCTTGTAAGACCACAGTAAGGTCCCATGGCGGGAAGGGACTTTAACTGGAGGTCTGAGGAGGAAGATTCCTTTCAAGAAGGCCTTGCATAATTTGGAGGTTGCAGGGGAACTAAAAACATTACCTGAATGGAAGTTAGAGATGACTGCCAATTAAAGTTTGATAGTAGAGAAACTGGTTCCCTCTTTGAAAAGAGATGCAAGCAAAAGATAGCCGATACTGGAGCTGAAAAAGGGTCAATATTCTCTTTGAGGTCCAGAAAACAAATCTCTTCCACTTACTCCTATAGACTTTCTTGGTAGCCAGTTTGTAGGAAGCTAGCATAATGTCTCAGATAGGGGAAACAAGCCTGGACCTTCGTACAATCACTGGAAGCAGAGAACCAATGCAGTCAGTTTGAGGGGCAAATACTATCTGGTGAAGGAGAAGGTCCTGTTAGGTTCAGGTGAGACCAGAGGAAGGGGAACCAAATCTGATGAGGCCAGTAGGGGGCAATGAGGATTACAGAGGCCTTCAAACATTTTACTTTATGTAGAAATTTTGGGATCAAGGGTAGAGGAGGATAAGCATAGAGCAGACCAGGGGGCCAATCGTGAAACCACAGCATCCTTCAGATACTCCCCTAGAGGGGAGATCAAAGAAATGTAGTTGTTGCACTTGTTGTCCTGGGGGGTGTGGGGTGTGCAAAAAGCAGGGTTGGCCCCAGTGGCTGAAAATCAGGCCTGCTACTGATTGGTTGAGCAACAACCCATATGGGGGTCAGGATGGAAATGCTGAGTTTATCTGCCAGAATGCTGGACTTCCCCGGCATGTGAGTTGCAAGTAGAAAGCAGTGCGAAGACCGTGCCCATTCCCAGACCCTCATGGCCTCTCTGTACAATGGGTAAAAGAGCAGGTTCCTCCTTGCTTGTTAATGTACCACACCACTGACATGTTGTCTATGTTGATTGCAATATTTCCTAAAGGGAGAACATCCTGAAAAGGCTTGCAATGTGAGAAGGACTGCTCTCATCTTCAGAACACTGATATCCAATCCGGTCTCAAAGTACGACCAAGTGCCTTGAACTATCTTTCCCCTTGAAATGCCCCTCCCACCCCAATTGGGAAGCATCCGTGGTCGCCATGGCTGAGAGGAGAGGAAGAAGAAAAGGTCTACTGATCATTAGGTTGTCCGACAAAAGCCATCTCTGGAGATGCTTTCTGCAAACCAAAGTCAGTTTGATAGGAGCAGAGAGAGGCTGGTAGAGAATAGACCATTGAACAGCCAGGGTCCACTGAAGCATTTGCATAAAAAACCTTGCTAACAGATCTAAGAGAATGGCAACCGCCATAGATCCAAGAGCCTGAAGTATCAGTCTCGCTGGAGGGGAAGGCTGGCTTAAGATGGCTCAACCATGAACTCTCAATGTCTTTATGCAACACAGGGTAGAGCTGCAATCTGATTCACTATATCCAAGGAAGCCCCGATGAAATCCAATTCGACTGTCAGGTTTATGGTAATACCCAGATGACTGGTCTGGAGAAGGTGATGCCTGGTTGGGGCAGTGAGCAGCCAGTCTATCCAGATATGGAAATACCGAGAATCCTTGCAGTCTCAGGTGAGCTGCAACTACTGCCATGCATTTGGAAAACACCCTGGGGCTGTGGTGAGTCCAAATGGCAAAGCTCTGAATTGGTAGTGGCTGGCTCCAAGCCAAAAGCGTAAATGTTTCTGGAGCGTGTCTATTTTGATGTGATAGTACGGGTCCTTTAAGTCTACTGAGCACATCCAACTGTTCTTTTGCAACAGCAGTAAAATGGACTAGACTGTAACCATTTAGAACTTTGCCTTCTTTACAAACAAATTCAGCTCGCTGAGATCCAAAATGGGTCTCAGGGTCCCCGGTTTTCTTTGTCCCTAAAAAAAGTGCGAGTAAGTTCTGAACCCTTTTTGTTCACTCGGGACCTCTTGGATGACTCTTTTTTTAAGCAGGTTTTGAATCTCTGCTACTGCGTACTCCCTCTGACTGGGTGGAACATTGGGGAGCTTCTTTAACCTCTGGTGGAGAAAGGAAAAAGGGGATATAATAACCTCTGAATATAATCTTTAGCACCCATTTGTTTTGTGTTAAATCAGTTGAGGCTGGGTGCAGTGAAAAATGACCCCCAATTGCATCCAGAGATGAGCAGTCGGGCAGCACTTCAGAAGCACTGATGGGCTTTATCAGACAAAGGGTTCTCTGACAACCTGATTCTGTGGTCCCCCTTTGCCCTTGGGGAGGCATCTCCCATTGAAATCTCCTCCCATGCCTCTAGAGGACGAATATCCATGCTGATCCTGGGAAGACCACAGAGATTTTCAGAACCAGGTTTTCTTTCCAATGCGCTGGTTTCTAGAAAAAGTGTGCTGAGGGTTTGAAAACCTGACCCCGACAAGAGAAAATGTCTTTCCCTCCTGCTCGCTGTGGGTTAGGGTCTCTGACAGATGGCCCGAAAAGGGAGGATCCATCATACAGGGCATTCACAAAGGAAACTTTAAAAGGTTGCGTGAAATCAAAAAGCCTCATCCAGGCATGTCTTTTAACAGCAATGCCTGAGCCGGCTCCCTGTGAGGCACCCTCTGTGGAATGGGAAATAAACCCCATGGAAGAATTAGACAAGGATGAAAGAGCTGTCAGTAGGGGGGAAACTTCCCTGAAGTCCTCCGCTGACATGATCTCTGCCAGGGAGTCTGAAAGTTACTTAACCAGATCTCTCTGCAATCAAGTAAAATGTGCCATAGAGTTTAACACTCTCAGCAAGAAAGTGGCAGAGGCGTAAACATGCTTACCAATCCTGTATCACTCTGGGCTCCCTGTTTGGTGGATGGACAGTGGAGCCCTGTTCAGCTAGCTCTGTTTTGGTAGCTACTGCCACAACCATGGCAGCAACCAGAATACCCTTGGTCCAATATAGTCTGCTCTTAGTGGGGACAAGAACTCATCTGGTCATTTCAGAATCACTTCAAAAGAATCAGTCTCCTTCCAGGCCCAACAGGACACCAAATCCATGAGCTCATCTGCCGGGGAGGACCAACCAAGATGTAGATGGATCCATCCCAAAAGCCTACAAAAACATGGACTCTTCCAAGGAAGGAGTTTGGGCTGACCAACTCCCTCTCTGCCTCAGGATCTCTAAAATGTCTTCAAAGGAGATGTTCTCTGATGGTGATCTCAGGGATCCTTCCCCTCCATCAATGTCTGTGTCCCTGGTAATGGACTCCAAAGGGGAGCTTTAATGTGCCTCCTTTTGCACATCTTATGAGGGATATCATCTGTGGGGTGTTCAGGGGAGGTCTCAGAAGAAGAGGGGGCTCCATCTAGGGGGAGAGTTTGGATGACTTGTCTGGAAGGGCTGACTCTGGCCAGGCATGATATGCTGAAGTCTCTAAATCCAAAAGGGGGGGGGGGGTTGACAAGAAGGATCATAGCTCAGACAGACCAGATCCCTTTAACTAGAGAAGGCCTTTTCCACAACCTGGAATGCCAGTGGACCAGGTAAATCCCTCCCCAGTTCCACAGGAGCCAAAGCTACTGAAGAAGATTGGAAAGGCATCCCAGAGGCATGGGTTCCAGGTGGAATTGGACCTGAACTGTCCAGCACTGAAGTGCCAAGAGGAAGAGATGGCTCTGGCAGAGCCGGAGCTGAGCCCCTCCCTCTGAATCCAAGACCCGGTGCGATCAGATGACACTGGAGCAAAGGAAGTCAGGAAGACAGTCTGAGAAGAACGGTGGCTACTCATACCCAATCCTGGCTCTCTCAGTTGGCAATAATCCTGGGACTCTGATACAGAGAGATGGATCAGGGAAGGAAACTGCCTTTGAGGGAAACACTCGCAGAGAAAACCCGCAAATGGATCATAGTTTTAAGGATCCTCCAGCCACGTCAACTTCCAAGAGCGTCCTAGAAGACCTAAAAGAAGCTACTGACAGAGGCCTAGAGGGTCTGATGGGTATCTGCTGCAGTCCGAAGGAAGAAGCAGCCTCCATCCACACCTCGCTATCAGATCTGAAGCCTTAGGATGCAAGGTGGATGTCGTAGCTTTGGGAGAACTGAAAATCTTAAAGATACCGGTCAGATCCGAAGAGTGCTTCAGATCCACCAGTGCAGAAGTAGGTCTCCGAACCAAACCTGTCGAATCCAAAGATCTTGGAACTTTACAGGGCGACTACGAAGACACCCTCAAGGACTTGAGGGAGTTTTTTCAAGTCAGAAGACCCTGCCACACTCAGAAGAGGTTTGAGCACCTGGAGAGGTATATGAAAAGGTAGGTAAGAGGCCCTTAAGAGTTTTATTTTTGCAGTCGGTGACAGCCCTGGGATTTGAAACCCTCACAAATGGAGCAAGCCTACCTCAGATGCTCAGGCCCAAGACAGAACACACATAGGTTGTATGCATCAGACTGAGGGAATTTACGTCTGCATTGTTAGCACCTTTTAAAACCTGCTCATTTATCTGACATTATTACCAGATTGTTGAAAAGAACACTACAAACCCTTAACAACAAAACAGAAAAACGGGGGAGACCCAGAAAACTGAGCAAGTAGATATTACAAAGAATTTCTAAATATCTAAATCTATACATGTGTATATATATCTATATCTATATATATATCTATATATATATATATCTATATATATATATATATATATATATATATATATATATAAAAAATATAATTAATACATACCTATACATATCTACGCCTATATATACACACATGCACACACATACACATCTATCTATATTTATATATATATATAGATATATATAGATATATATATATATATATATGTATGTATAATTTTTTTTTTTTTTTTTACAACAGTAACAAGAACAAGCTCCAATGGCTGGAAGGGGAAGAGACAGAAAAGAACGGGCAAAGCCCAAAGCAGAGAAAGGAAAAAAGGAAGAAAATTCCAACCTTGCACTGCTAAGGAAGGGGAGGAAACTACTACAAAAACACTTATCTGTGACAAAGACCAAATAATATAAAGAACTATGGAAGGATTCCTACTATCATCTAAGAAACGCTTGACACTCCGGAAATGTCTGTCACTGCTGGCAGCAAGTGAGATCTGGGGGAGTTGGACAGAGCATTATGGGAACCAGGAGGAGCTGGAGACTTGGATCCTAGTCTGTACAAATGTGGCTAAGTCAGATCCAAGGGTTGGAGCCATAACCCAACCATGTGGAGTAATGAAGCAGACATCAGATAGTCTTACAGCCGAGTGCTCCTCTAGACGTTTTTGCAGTTACCTCCTAATGAGGCCTCTAGACGACAAATATTGCTTGTTCATATTTGCATTAATAACACCAAAGCCATACAAGGTACCACAAGATTTCATCTTAAAATGATGACAAACACAATGGTATTGATATTTAACCTCTGTTTTATGCAGCTAAAGAGATACTGAATATTATACAATGACTGGCCATTAACATTCCAAAAGGAGCAAGCTGATTGGTCAGTCGAACCAGTGTGTCCATTGTAAATCAGAGCATATACCAATGGAAAAAAGTCAGGTCACCCAGACTTTTTTCCATAAATGTATGCAATTACAATTTTTACTTTTCTTTCATTTAAAAAAATAAACAAACTTAACAAAACCTGGAGACTTAAAACTGTACAAGAGACAGGACAGAAACAAATACAAGGATAAATCAGGTAAGTTATACAAAACTAGAAAAACGTACCTGATTATCCATATATTTTCTCTCTCCCATTCATTTGAAATTTCCAGATTTCATTTTTTTTTCAAATTTCCCCCCTTTTTTAACTACCTCAAGTAAGCATTTGTCACCACAGCACTTGAACAGGAAAAGGAAACGGAGACAGAGTCCTGGACAACTAACTACCCATCCACCCTATGTAAACTAAACCAGTAAAATTTACGTTAGAAGCTTTGCAAGTCAATGGTTGGATTTATGAGTACTGCTAATGCTACCCCCCCAAAGCATAAAAGTCTGTGTTAGTATTAGGTTTTTAGTGTGAAGGTATGTATATTTGCTTGCTGCTGATTCCAAATGAAACCGCACTCTTCCTTTAAACAGCGATGATGTACTGCGTAAGCGTGGGAACAAATGCCCCATACACATGTGCAGTACATCAAGAAAGCCCCAGGATACGGGAACAATGCAGAAAAGTGGCACCGAGCCATTACACAAGGGCATTATTAAAGAAAAAGTAAGTAACTTTTTTCTTAAATAATGTCATTGTATAATAGCAATAACTGACTCTGCGGTGTGGTATACTGAAGACTTACCCATAGTTGGCTTTGTTTAACCACACCAACCATGGGTAAATCTTCAATATACCACACCCACATCATTGGTTACTGCTATGTTATTTGTATTGTAATAATATTCATATTACTCTACAAATGTCAACATTTAGGTAACACAGAAAGAACTGCATAGCCTTATATGAAAGCTCACAGCTGTATGAAGAGAATCTTGCTGGCAGTATGTGTCTTGCTTGAATGGTTACTGAGATATAAGCTGTCCCACAACATTACAAAATTAATTTTCACGGTCTTCATTTTGACTTATAAAATCCAAAAGCAATGAAATGAATGAATGACACTAATGTAAAGATAAATTTATCCTGGCTACTTTGCCATTTACTGTCTTCTAGTAACACTTATGGTTCCAGAGATATATTTGTTTGAACTGTAAAGGTGATAACTTCATTTGTTTAATGGCTCAAGCCACACCCACTGGGAGTTAAAAATGTGCATAGCTGTACTGGGGGGAATGAGTTAAATATAACAACGTCTATGAAAAATTAGTGAGCAAAGTCCAATTAGATACTTTGGAAAAATAAAATGTAAAACCAAGGCATTAATCTGCAATGCTAATGTACTCCGTGATCAATGCGCCTCAAATATAATGGCCACATAAAACTAGACAGAGCCCCAAGTCAGAAACACTTGCTCTCAAGCCTGCCATCGCTGTCTTAAAGTGAGCCCTAAGTGTGGGTGATGAGCAACATGAATGGCTCCTTGGCACTGGAGTCCCCTAAACAAGGTCTCAGCAACACAATCTTAGAAGAACCTGCATCAAGCCACTAACCAAGGTCCTAGCAAGATGAAAAGCTCAGAAGACCTTGCATCAGACCAAAACAAGGTCCTAATGATGACAAAAGATCTAATCACTCTGGAAAAAACTGCAAATAAAGTCACATACAATACCAGTGGAACACAACAGTATCTGCCCTTAACATTGCTAGCATCATATCTAGGAGCAATTTAGCAAGAAAGAAATGCATAGCCTCAAATGAAATTATATCCTGTTCCATAAATGTCCCCAGAGCATGCACCTTCATGAAGAAGCCCTAGGAGCCGCCACCCAGTAACTCTAAACAGAAGCATTACAAGGGTAGATCAGGTACTCAAAGGGACATCCTGCACCACTGCTATGTTGCAGCAGAGAGATGAAAGAAAATGGCAAGTACAAGAGGCAACAGAGTTGCCAACTTTATTGGCAGACATGCTAGGGCCCAGTAAACCCATAAATCTGAAAGGTCTAGAAAGTAAAAGAAAACATTTATTTGTCAAAAGTACTGAAACACCAACACAAGGGCAGGCAAGAAATAACTATCCTCTGAGTGCCCTCGAATCCTATCTATACACTGATAAGTATCACAGGAAGGAGGAGGTGCAGCCGTCAAGGCACAGAAAGGAGGAGAAATTTAAGATGAAGACCTAAACATTGGTAAAAGCATCCATCAAGTGTGAAAAGCACCTGACCAAGTAGCCTCTAAATAACCGAAAGTAAGAGTGGAGGATTATATCCTGCTCAGTATAAAACAGCTGGCTAGTCTCAAAAAGACTGTAGTACTCCTCTAAACATGAACCCAGGCTCCCCTGGCATAAGGTGTTGATGGAAAAAACAAACAACCTGTGCACCAAAATCTTCAGGACTTTCTAGCCCTCAACACAGAAATGGGCAACTATCCTTGAACCAACTAAATGCATAATAAAAAAGGGGGATGGAGGGTGGGTGCAGCTACTGCAGCAGTGAGGAATTCGAACATCTACTGTTACGATGAGTGCAATTTACATGGCTGATTTATGTTCATTAGTCTTACTACTTTAGTAGCCTAAGTTAAGTTATTAGATTACCACAGCTTATCCAGCTTGGGAGGAAGAAGGTTAAGGATCCAGGATCATCTAGAGAATGACCCTAGCACATTGCAATCTAGACCTAGAACAGGACTCCAGTTTGTAATGCGTAGAACAGTTAAGTACAGTGGGTCAGTTAGCTGCTACTAGAATGCTTCTGGAGTCCACCCCTTTCCAATATGCCATCTAACCAAAGCCTTGGTAGAATGAGCCTTTATAGTGCCTGGAAAAGATTTACCATGGTGGGAATAACAAAATGTTGAAGCCTGGAACAACTATTTAGATATAATCTATTTAGTTACTGGTTGACCCTTTTGTTCCCTCAAAGGAAACAAACAGCTAACCGGCTTTTTAAAGGACTTAATTCTGTCAAGACAATACTGCAGTTTACTAAATACAACCAGAATACAAAGAAAGTTTTTCTCCCTATTTTTTAGATCCAGAAAGAACAGGAAGATTGCTGTTCTGATTCAAAATAAATTCTAACGCCACATTGACACGAATGAGAGTGTTGGGTAAAGAAACCTTATATCTCTACGTAAAACCAAACAGGGTTCACCTACCATAACAGCTAGCAACTTGGATATCGTTCTCACATCTGCAAGACTAGTAACACAGTCTTTCCAAGTCATGAACCATAAATCAGCCTGATGGGCAGGTTCAAAGGGAGACAAAGTTAATTTTTCTAGGAGAATGTTATGATCCCAAGAAGGTGTCACATGATATCTATGTGGCCTAATATGTAAAACCCATTTTAAAAACAGCTTGACCAAAGTTTGAGACAAAAGAGAAGGCTCCATGGGAAAACATGCTGAAAGATGAAACTTGCTAGAGGATTAAGAAACATCAGGAGAAAATAACTCTCAAATATTTTAGAAACAGTGGTATACAATTCTGGACAAGGCCATGGTTATTGGTTAGGCGCCAATTAGAAAACATCTTCCCCGTTCTAACATAAAATTTATCAGTAGCAGGCTTCCTTGCCACCTTTAATACCTGCTGCATGTCCTGTGGAAAAAAGTGCCTAAAATGTACTAAAAATGAATAATCCATTGAGTTTTAGAAGTTTCAGACTGGTGTGCGTCAAACTCACCTGGTCTTTTGTGAGCAGATCCAATCAGTGAGGAAACGTTTTAATTGCCTCTGGTGACTTCCATAATAAGGGAGAATCACGGCTGCTTAGGCCGGAAGGGTGCCACCACAATTATTGTTGGGAGTCTCACCGTGAATCTTCAGAATTACCCTGGACATCAATGGAAAGGGTGAAAAGGCATAAAGGAACATCCTTGTCCAAGGAACTGAAAAAGCATCTATTTTCCATCTCTGACAGCAGAGAGTTCTGAACAGAATCTGCTTAGTCTGTTTTGAAAGGAGGTGAACAGGTCTATATGATGTGTTCCCACAATTAGATCAATTCCTGAAAGACCCCCCCCCCCCCACAACTCCCAACAACTTAATTTTCATTTGTGAGGGTATGACAAGGTCCTGCTCAGATTGTCTGCCACTGTTTTTTTTTTTTAATTTAAATCATACAGTATAACAAAAAAACTGACATTTACATAAATTAAAAGAAACAGGTTTAACCAATTTCAACTTCTTTTAAACCATAAGATATAGTTTTTAAACAATGACTGTCAACTATATTTTTCAACTATCCAATAACTGTGCTTATTATGACAGAATGCGCGAGGCCTGGAGAGTAAAATTATGTTTTAGAGTGGCCTCTCAAGCCACCACAGCCAGCCTACAAGGAGGGTAGGATCTGGTGCCCCTTTGCTTATGTACCACATTACTATTGTATTGTATGTTACCACCTATAAAGGTCCTGGTGAACATAGATCATGGAAAGATTCTATAACCATGGATCACAGCTAACATCTCTTAAGCTACTGTACATTGGTCTGTTTAAAGTGTTCCAGAGACCTTGCACTTTTACCCGCCTTGAAATAGCAACCCTATGCAAAATTTGATGCATATGTTGTTACAGACTGAGCATGGATTGAACGAAAGAAGGGAAGGCCTGGATTTGAATAAATCTATAACCTCCACTAGAAGAGTTCTTTCTTCACAAAATCCAAAAATGAAATTAGAAACTTCAGAGTGTTGAGAATGTTGGATCCACACGATTTTGAGAATCCAATGAATTTTTCTCGTCTGTAACCTGGCAAGAGGAATTGTGAGAATAATAGAGGTCATGTACCCTTGGATCCTGAGATATTCCCAGTCAGAAACTGGTTGAAGTAGTACAGGAACAGTTAAGTCCGTTTTCTCCTGGGTTATGAATGCTTTCTACATTGAGGAATCTAGAAGGTATCCTAGAATTACTAGCCTGTGAGAAGGACACACAGAAAAAGACCCTGCAAAGATAAGCAAGCCATCTAAATAAGGAAAAATAGAAGTTATGTTCTTACCATAACGTTCCATGTTAGTTGTCTTCTTCTCGCCTTCTTCTTGCTGGATGGGTTCGGAGCCGACCTCGGCTCCGACTCGGCCACTCTAAAAGCTCGAGAGTTGGTTCCACCGGCTCGAGGCTCCCCTTATATCCCACAATGCTAGGCGAGAGTTACCTCAGATCTCGTTTGTAAGCTAACCCAGCTTATATCAATAACAGTATAACTGTAAATAGAATCCACCTCTAACAGCAGGAAGAAAAGGGTGACCTACATCCTGAAATAAGAAATATGCACAATAGCATATGACTAAGAAAGAGGTGGTAGAAAGAGAGGTCACGATCACAACTCCTCTAGGTCTGTCCAGGCCAGGGGGAAGGAGGGTGGGACGCAAGAAGAAGGCGAGAAGAAGACAACTAACATGGAACGTTATGGTAAGAACATAACTTCTATATGTTAAGTTGTCTATCTCGCCTTCATTCTTGCTGGATGGGACCGCGTCCCTAGCACCTTGTCCTGGGTGGCCTAACGGAACAGACTCCTGAGAACAGTGGAACCAAAATTAGCTCTATGCCTAGAAGCTAAATCCAACTTATAATGGGAAATAAAAGTGTGAGGAGTAGCCCAAGTAGCCGCTGCACAAATGGTGTCAATAGGCAGTCTGTCTTGGAAGGCTAAAGAAGTAGCCAAAGCTCTGGTGGAATGGGCTTTAGGTTTATTAGGCAGTTTTGGTGTCTAATCTCATAAACAAGGGTAATCAGAGACGTTAGCCATCTGGATAATGATACCTTTGAAACTGGAAGTCCTTTTCTGCTTTCCGCATAGGAGACAAACAGCTGATCAGATTTTCTGAATTGTTTCGTCCTGTCCAAGTAGTACCTTAATTGACGATGAACATCCAGGCAGTGTAATTTTGTTCAGACCTATTTGAATACTCTGGGAAAAAGACAGGGAGGTCAATGCTTTGGTTTAGATTTGATGTTGAAACCACCTTAGGCAAAAGGACGGGTTAGTTCGTAAGGAAACTCTGTCCTTATGGAACAAAAGATAAGGAGAACGACAACTGAGTGCTTGAAGTTCTGAAATTCTTCTAGCTGATGTGATAGCCACCAGAAAGAGAGTTTTCCATGATAATAATTTCAAGGAACATGAAGCTGCAGGTTCGAAAGGGGAAAGAATCAAAGAAGCAAGAACTAAATTTAGGTCCCAAGGAGAAGGAGGATTTCTTATAGGAGGTCTGAGAAGAAAAACTCCTTTCAAAAAGGCTTTGCAAAGTTTGTGGGACATTAGGGCAGATTCAGAAATGCCCACATGAAAATTAGAAATAGCTGCCAATTGAACCTTAAGAGTAGATGGAGATGAACCTGCATGGAAGAGTTCAGCTAGAAAATCAAGGACTAGTTGGATGGAAGCGGTGAAAGGATCTATGTCCTTTCCTTGTGCCCAATATGAGAAGCGATTCCACTTACTCAAATAAATCTTTCGAGTGGAAGATTTATGGGAAGCTATCAATATATCTCTAACCGAGTGAGATAATTGAGGAAGCCTGGCTACGGTTGGAACTGGAGGAACCAAGCAGTGAGGTTCAGAGAGGGAGGGAGCGATGAAACTGACCCGACTGGTGGATCAAAAGATCTGGAACTAGGTCCAGATGCCACGGTCGCTCCAAGAGAAAACGATGTAGAAAGGGGAACCACACTTGTCGAGGCCAGTAAGGAGCAATGAGGATCAATGAGGCCTTCTGAGCGATAGCTTTCTGTATTACTTGAGAGATCAGAGGGAAAGGAGGAAATGCATACAGAAGTCCCCGGGGCCAAACTTGGACTAGAGCGTCTCTGCTGGGTTGGCCTGGTAAAGGGAATAGAGTGAAGTATTCTCTGCACTTGCTGTTTTGGGGAGTAGCAAAAAGATCGCAGCAAGGCTGACCCCACTTGAGAAATATCTCTCTCACTACAGAGTCTTTCAGAGACCACTCGTGAGGCATGAGTATAGCTCTGCTCAACTTGTCCGCAATGTGATTGGACTTCCCGGGATGTGCGTTGCTATCAGAAAACGCTGAGAAGAAATCGCCCATTGCCACAGTCTGAGTGCTTCTCGACACAGGGGTATGATCTGGTTCCGCCTTGTTTGTTGATGTACCACACTACAGACATATTGTCTGTCTGGATTGCAATCGTTCCCAAGGGAAGAGAGTCTTGAAGGGCTTGCAACGCTAAAAGCACTGCTCTCATCTCCAGAACATTTATGTGCAAGTGGCATTCGATTGGTTGCCATGTGCCCTGGGCTGTCCTGCCCTGATAATGCCCCCACCCGATCAGGGAGGCATCCGTTGTCAGAGTAGCAACCGGAGGAGGTGGAACAAATGGTCTTCCGACAGGAGCTGCGGGAAGACATCCACCACATGAGATGCTTTTTGCACGCTTGCGTGATCATAATGGTGTGAGACATTGGAAGTTCCTGGTATGACCATTGAGAAAAAGCATCCACTGAAGGATCCGCATGTGGTATCTGGCCAATGGGAGGAGAGGTATGGCCGCTGCCATGATTCCCAACACCTTTAGAACTAACCTGGCTTTGGCTCTGTTGTTGTTGAGAAGAAGTGACACCAATTTGTGAATGTCTGATATCCTTTGGTTCGTTAGCGTTGCAGACATGTTTATAGTATCTAAATTTGCGCCTATGTAGGTAATAGTACGACAAGGCGACAAAACAGACTTTTCGCAATTTATTGAAATACCCAGTTTTTGACAAACGCGAAAAGTATAATCTCTGGCCATCAGAAGGAGATGCTTGGTGGGAGCTGTGAGAAGCCAGTCGTCCAAATATGGAAACACCTGGAATCCTTGTCGTCTCAGGTGACAAGCTACCACTGCCATGCATTTGGTAAACACCGGGGCAGTGGTGAGACCAAAGGGCAGGGCCCTGAATTGAAAATGACTGGTTCCCAGCCTGAAGCGGAGGAATCTTCTGGAGCGTCTGTTCATTTTTGTGATAGTACGCATCCTGAAGGTCTATAGAGCACATCCAGTTTCCTTTTCCCAATAGGGGAAGAATGGATTGCAGCGTGACCATCCGAAATCTTGTTTTCTTGACTGATCTGTTCAAGATACTGAGATCCAAAATTGGTCTCCAGTCCCCTGTTTTCTTTGGAACTAAAAAGAACCTTGAGTAGATTCCGGATCCTTGTTGGTCTGCTGACACTGGCTGAATTGCTCTTTTGCAAGCAGTTTTGAAATTTCCAAAGCTGCTATATCCCTTTGAGCGGTGGAACATCTGGAAGGGATTTTTGACTGATTTGGAAAGCGAAGAAAGGGGATAGAATAGCCTTCGGAAATGATGGACTGTACCCATTTGTCTTGAGTCAGGGATAGCCAGGCTTCTGGGTACAGTGACAATCTTCCCCCGACTGCCTCCGAAGATGGGCAGTCGGGCAACACCTCAGGGATGCTGAAAGGGCTTGTCAGGAAAGGCTTCCCGATTGCCCTGGTTCTGCGGACCCCTGCCCCTAGGGCGGCGTCTACCATTGTTATTCCCACCTCTGCCTCTGGTAGGAAAACGACTCTGTGCGTCAGGCGAAGTCCCTTGAGATTGTTTACGGAACCACATCTTTTCACCCTTCTGGCCTTTGGGGTAAGGCCTAGAAGGAGTCGAAAAACGGACTCCGACGGCAGAAAGGGTCTTGCCATCAGTCTCGCCCCTAGTCAGGGTTTCTTTCACTTGAGGACCAAAAAGAGATGATCCATCAAAAGGGGAGTTCGTGAAAGACGCCTTGAAAGGTTCCATAAGTTGCATAGCCGCATCCAGGCGTGCCTACGTAAGGCTACCCCTGTTCCTGCGGCTCTGCTCGCTCCATCGGCCGCATAAGAGAGGAGGCATGGAGGAGTTGGAAATGGAATTAAGGATAGCCAGCTGCGTGTTCATTTTCTCTTGGAAACCCGCAGCTGTAGGGTCCTTCAACATTTCACTCGCTTCCTTGATCAAGTCCCTTTGAAGACGAGTGAAATGGCACAGGTAATTCAGCGACGCATGGTAAATGTCGCTGAGGAGAACATCCGCTTCCGTACCTATCCATGGACCTAGATTCCTTGTTAGGTGGATGGACAGGCACTGAAGGATCAGCCAGTTCCTTCTTTGTGGCGGCAGCTACCACCATAGCATCCACAGAAACTCCTTTTGATAAAAATTGCTTGTCTGATGGAGCTGTGATGAATTTGGAGGGTCTCCTGGGAGTGGGGTCCACTGAATCAGGAGCCGTCCATGCCTTCTTAGCAACCACCTGCATGAGGGGGTCAAGGGGTACACCCAGGAGGTGGAAGGACGAGAGCCAAACGCCTCAAGATACACAGATTCGTCCTCCGAAGGGTTGAGGGCTGGCCAATTTCCCCTCTGTTTAAGGATCTCCAGAATGTCTGCAAATGAGACATCTTCAGAAGGGGAACGGGGAACCCTCAGAATCATCCAGATCTGTGTCCGACGTGATAGACTCAGGTGAGTCAATGTGCTTCCTCTTGCACTTCCTCTTCCGAGGGGGCTCTTCTGCCAAATCAGGAAAGGGCTCGAAGAGGATGAAATCCCAAAGGGGCTCCTGAGGAGCTGGCTCTCTGCGGTCCGGGATGAGGGAGTGAGTCGACTTACCCTGAGGCAGCATAGAGGGAGGGGCTGACGGAGCCGACTGTGGAGTAGAGCCAGGCTCTAACACACTCCGCATGACCTCGAATGCACCCCTGTCAGGCAGAGCCAGAGGTCCCCGCTCCGAGGAGCTAAGGACCCCCCTCGGCACCGACAGTGATGGCTCCGAGGCCGATGTCGGAGCCGAACTCACCAGCGCCGAAGCACCGAGAGGGAGAGGGGGGTCGGACAAGGGTCCGATGCCACTCACCCCCTCGGAGCCGACGAGGGAGGTCCGGCGCCGAGATTCCTCCACGGAAGAAAACGGAGCCGACGACGGAGCCGAAGACAATTGTCTCGGCTCCGAAGTGACCACAGTCTCGGTTCCGACACGACCCGGCTCCGAACTCAAAAGAGTCGAAGGAGGAAAGAGTTGATGGACCGGGCAGGCACCGACTGATGAGTCGGGCTCTGAAGCATCTGGGCTAGTGCCTCGGACTTAAGTAGTCGACTCACCACCCTCTGAAGGTCATGATCGGAAAGCCTCGATGACCTAGAGGAATGAGACCTTTGGCTCCGTTCAGACAGCAGGGGAGATCCTGGAGCCGAATGAACGGAGCCAAGAGAAGGTGACCTAGACCTCTTTCTGGTTGTCGGCTCCGAAGATCTTGTCGGAGCCGACACGGGTACCTCGATAACCTCGGCTCCGGCCGAAGCCGAGGAAGCCACAGAAACTGTGGACTGAGTCTTATCGGCTCCAGCCGGAGCCGATAAAGGCAAAGGTTGAACAACCTGAGGTCTCGGCTCAGAAGCGGCAGCCGAAGACCTCGATGCCTTAGAGGGCTTCCCTGTTGAAACTGACAGGGAATCCTCTGGTTTTAACAAGCCTCTCAGAATCAACTTGTTTTTTCTCTCCTGCAGGACCCTGGGGCTGAAGCCATGGCACACAGCACAGGAGTCCTGCAGGTGCAAAGGCCCCAGACAATAGACACAAGAAGTGTGAGCGTCTGTCAGAGACATTTTCTGACAGCACGCATCACACTTCTTGAATCCAGAGACCTTTGCTTCCTTTGACATTTTCCTAACTGACAGGTGTACACTAACACACACCCAAACACACAGTTATACCCTGTCAGAAAAATTATTAATACTAAAAATAATAACAATTTTAGTAAAATACTAATAATTAAGCACAAAAAAGTTAAAGTAACTACACAAACACACCTTAGGGAAGGGAAGGCCAAAGGCCCAAGGGAAGAACCAACGGTTCTTTTAATAAGAAAACGGGGAAAAAATAGGGTCGGGGATAAAGATCTATATCCTACACTAATTTAGGAAGAATTAAAGTTAAAAGGGGAAAAAAAGAGTAACTTTTGTATAAAAAGCTAACACTCACCAGGAACCGGTAGAAGCAACCAACCTCGAAGCTGTAGCGGCAAACGAGATCTGAGGTAACTCTCGCCTAGCATTGTGGGATATAAGGGGAGCCTCGAGCCGGTGGAACCAACTCTCAAGCTTTTAGAGTGGCGGTGGAGCCGAGGTCGGCTCCGAACCCATCCAGCAAGAATGAAGGCGAGATAGACAACTTAACATCATGAATTAGAAACAAACCACTGATAAGAGACTTCAGACGGCACAAGAAGATTAATAGTAGAATTTAATATGTTAAGCGCTTTTCGTTTGTAGATAAAACAAACTTCATCAGACATGTCTGATGAAGTTTGTTTTATCTACAAACGAAAAGCGCTTAACATAATAAATTCTACTATTAATCTTCTTGTGCCATCTGAAGTCTCTTATCAGTGGTTTGTTTCTAGTTCCAGTTTGTCTTTTCGCTGTTTGAGTTACAAGGAAAACATGAATGTCGTGCAGCCTACAATGGGCAACCACAAGAGCTAGACACTTTGTAAATGCATCTGGAGCTGCAGATAATCAACAGACAATTCAGAGAACTGATAATATGACCCAGACAAAGAGAATTAGAGGAAACTACTGAACTCTGAAGGAATGGGAACAGGATGTTAAGCATTTTAGGTCTAGTGTTACTAAAAAAAAAAAAACAAAGGTAACAGACCTTCCAAAGTTAGCTATTTAAACTTTGGCACTTTCTCAAATAGGTTGATAAAGATTAGGCCCAGAACTAGTATCCAGGACAAATCCTTTTTTTTTTTGAGAGACCAGAAACACTCCTGAATGAAATCTGCTTTTCAACTGATTGTGGGGCACTGGGACTATGACCCCCCCCCCCCCAAAACAAGAATGTTCTGTAAAACGAAGGGAAAAATTCTATCGGGTTTGGAGAATGAGGAGTAATATGCAGAAAAGGAAGCATCATTTCCCAGTGCCAAATGTAACCCCCCTCCCCGAACCACTCTCAATACCCCCTTGTCTGATGCAATATTTTGCAACAAGGGCAGATTTAGAAACAACTAGAGTGAAAGACGTTGGGCAGGGGAAAGACTGATGATAGGATGGGGGGGGGGTGGCCTACTCATTCTGAGGTTGGATATTATCCTTTCTACAGAAAAGATCCCTGCTTCTTGCCAGAACCTTCCTGCCATTTCTTTTTAGAAATGTGCTTGGAGGAAAGTTGACTGGGGTGCTAGTTCTGGTTTTTTTTTTTTTTTTCCCTAAAAGGTATCTAGAAATTTAGGAAAAGAAGGTTAAAAACGTTAGTAACCACTTGAATTAATTAATATATCCCTCTCACTAAACTTATAGAGCTGGACCAAACAGAACTTATTAAACCTCCTCAAAAAACTTCTGATTATACTCAGCCAAACAGCTTTATGACAGCAACAGTAAAAGGGTTTACAATCAAAATGGTGATCGGACTTAGTTCGAATTCCATATGTCCGATTGCCCAATTCGACAATTTGAAATAAAAAAAAAAAATGTTGAAATGCACAACAGCGAATGCTAGTGTGCATTTGTTGTTGTGCATTTCAACATTCTGAATGTAGACCGCACTATAGTGGGGATCGGAAATGTGCCCTTTTCCTCACTGTAGTGTGATCTCAGAGTTCATATATATAAGTGGCAGAGGGTGTGGGGGGGGGACGCAGCCCCCACATAGGGAGCGAAGGCAGGCTTACCCCCTGCAAAAGCATTGTTTTTGTTGACCAGAAGTGTATTATTTTCGCTAAAGTCGACATTTCTGAGATGTCGTCTTTACCAAAATGCTGCATTCTACATTTAGTTTGTTTGTTCTTGTGATTTCCGATATTTTGATTCGGAAAGCTGAACACTTACACAATGTTGGTGCGACGATATGATAGTAAACCCAGTAAAATTTAGCTCTGGAAACTGAATCACCACTCAAACAATACACTTCAAAAACTGTTTAGGTACTTCAAGAAGGTGAAGAAGGAACAGTATTCAGAAAAAAAAAACTCCATCTATTTCCTGAAAACAAAGTAGCAGAGAAATAACTCAAAACTGTCTACACAAGCCAGCATGTATGTTAACATACAGGCCTGATTACTCAAAATTCTAAAGGTCAAAGTGGAAAGAATTTTTTTCTTTTTTACCAAAACTGTAAAACACACCATCTATATCAGAAGTAGAGGAGTTGGCATTGACTAAATTCTTTGCAGCTGAAGAGGAAACAGAAATAGCTCCTGGATCTGACCTTAGATGAGATTATAAATATTTATTACACTGACTAACTCTACAAAGTCCATCTGCATTTTTAGGGGCTACAGCTTGACTGCAGGGTTATGGGGCACACAAAAAAGGCATCCTTCAAGTCTGGCACAGTAAGAGAAATAGCAGAGGACAGCACTGAGATCTTGAAATTTAGGAAGTTAAATCAAGAGAATAAAAAAAAATGAATGAGAAATATATTTTCTTCACATGCTAATGCAAAGCAAGAAACGGAAAGTCTTGTGGAAAGCAAACGTGCTAAGAGGAGATACAGTAAACTCTCGGTTAAGAGGCACCCATGGGGATTAGTAGATGCCGGATAACTGTAGTTTCTGGTTTCTTGAGAGATACTATTGAAAACAGGCCTGATTAATACTGTACCCTACACTATTTGTTTGATTTGACTTGTTCTTAGGTTGGGGAAAGAGGAAATTTACTCCCATCTTACTGTTTAAAACTCTAAAAATGTAAGAGGTGTGTGTGTGTGTGTGTGTGTGTGTGTGTGTGTGTGGGTGGGTGGGGGGCAGAAAGTGCAAAACATGAAAATTGTGCTGTAGTTCTTTGATTTTCTTTTTCTGGTTGCTTAAGTTCCGGTTAACTGAGAGTTTACAGTAGAAGTTTTTCACTTGCTACATGTGTACCAGAGAAGTTGAGTAAATATGGAACTAGCACAAAGTGAAAATACTACAACTAGACTACAAGCCCTCGAGTGGTGGATATCTCAGAATTGTAAGGTCCTTACTTAGAAAAAGCACTCAAAGAAAATAAGTCTCTGACTAAAATAGTTGAATAAATTTCCAGGGAAATCCACAAAAAAAAGTGTAAAAGTTAATTTCCCTGAACAGAGGATCTCCTTACTAGACTTTGACTGTAAGCTGCTAATAAGTGGGTAACTGCAAACTAACATGTTGATCTTGGAAACATAATGGTAAAGTCATAGCCTGAAGTGGTCCGGTCCACATCAATGTGTAAGAAAAAAAGGACATATGCTACCACAAAATGCAATGCAATCCGAGTGCATTCTTGAGAAATGAGTAAAAAAAGCTTTGTAACATGGTATTAGTAAGATCTGGCTAAACATAAATGTCTGTACAGCCACGATGGATGTGTATGACACTTGAATATTTCTGTGTTTTCAGTACGAGTTTCATTCACTTTTCACACAATAAACTTCTATACTCTAGTAAAATAAGTGCATCAATGGCATACTGCACTGGAGTTAGTATTGTAGAATTCAAATATAACAGAAAGACATCTTATAAGTCCATCTTCAAACTGAGCTATGTGAGATGGGCAGATTCTTATTGTCCACAGCTATATCTCAAGTGATTAATAATTTTGCTGCAACCACAAACTGCCCAAATAATTCACAATTACACAACAATCATATAAAAATAAGGGTGTAGTTAATAAGAATATGCACACATTTCAATGAAACTATAAAACTTAAATGGATATTAAAAAATATAAGCTTAAGTCTCACAGCTATGTATTTTAATGCAAGAAATAATGAATAAATTACAATGCAAGTAAAAACATTACACAAGTACAGCACTGAGTGGATCCTTTTTATCAAATCACAGTTGCAGCATTTTAGCCAATGGGATACAGAACTCACCAGGCACCTGTAAAAAGTCAGAACAATACTGCTTATGCACACAGTGCATAACTACAGTTGACAAGCTCAACCTGTTTCAGGGCTGTTTTCCAGTGAAATCTTACGGGGCATTTAAGAGAAACAGAATAACCAGGCTATGCACACTGATGGAAAAGAAAAAGTTTCTTTTGAAGAGCAGCTGATGCAGCAGCTTCATTACAGCTACTACTGTCATACAGAAATCGCTCAACCACCACCACAGGTACACTGTAAATAATAAGCACTACCAGCTGCTAAACTTCCAAAAGACAGGAGTTGGCATTACAGATCCCCAGACAACCCAAAAAGGCCAAATTCTGCTCGTCTGCAAGATGTCATATCTAGTACGAGACATTTGGGTAACAATAGAATTCACATACGGCAGAAACATGCAGCTGACTTGTGAAAAACGAGCTCAGCAAATGACCAGAAGAACACCAGGTTAAAATCGTAACAAATGTAATGCTGCACTTCATGAAACGGAAAAGAACACAATCAGGCAATTATCTGGATGTCTTGCATGACTTGCCACAGTAAATGGAACACTGCTATATTTCAGACATCAAGTGTGTAGAAACACAGCTTTCCTGGACTTGGACATTCTAATAATTAGACACAGAACGGACGGATTCATGCCAAAACTCTGCCACTCTCTTGGACAGAAAAATGTTACATTCAATACCTAACTACTGTGGAAAACAAGGATACCAACTACAATTTGCATTTATGAATCTAAACAAAAGGAAATACAGGAACTACTACTAATACAGTTAGTCTGCCTAGTACAATGTTCAAAAGAAATGAGCACTCACTTCAAAGCACAGTTCTCTAGACACACAAGGTCCACTTTCTCTATGAAACAGTTCAAGTTCCAAGGGAACAGCTGTTAACAGAGACAAATGCTGAGCTTACATTTTATAAATGTAGAAACAATTAACTGATAAGAAACTAGTGAGGGAACAAAATTATCTGAAATAGCAACACAAACATAAAACAGAACAAGCAATGTCAAAATTTTCTTGTATAGTACACCAAATTGTTCAACAGAGAGGGCATACAAAACACATTTCTATTTATTAAGTCTGCAAAGCTCTTAACATATGGTTTTGAAGACCCAGCTATAAAAACACACAAGACATATATAGAATATATATTCATATAGATACACACACACAAAAAAAAGGAGGACTCGGGATTCCAAAGATAAGGAACAGATGACTTTCCCCCATATGGTCGTAATGGAAAGGCTAGCCATGACAATAAAGGTGGGGGAAGAATTGGGGAAAAATGCTGAGACAGACAACATGGATCTATCGCTATGGTAAGTACATACATTTTGTATCAGATGATGTCTGCTCCATCTGGATTCAACCTGTGGGACAGAGTGCCCAGCCACAAAAAATTCTTCAGGAGGATCAAGGAAGGATGCCCTGAAACAATGTAGAGCCAAAGGAAGTCCTACATCTCGACTGAACATCCAGCTTATGACGCAACACAAAGGTGTGGTAACCCAGTCAAATAACTGCTGCACAAACCTCATCTACTGGTACTCTAGAAAAGAAGACTGTAGAAGTAGCCATAGCTCTTGTTGAATGACCCTTAGGCCTGTGAGGAAGAGTCTTGCCTCTCAAGGAATATGCAAACAGAATACAATCTGAAAGCCACCTGGATAAAATTACTATAGAAAAGGAATCAAATGATTGGCTATGTGACGCCCATGCACTGGCCCAGCAATCAAGAAGCTTCAATCCTCAACACTAACACCAGTGAGGGGAGTCCACATAAGGAAAGGATAATAAATACACACACAGTAAAGTACAATTTCCCTTAAGAGCACACGCAGAGATCAGTCTCAGTCTGAGGCTGGTTCCTCCTTTTCTCTCCAGGTCCCAAATACGACTCCCCCACTGGCACAGCTACAGGGTCCAGATCTCAGCCTAGTGGGCAAGCTAAAACCTCCAGTACCCTTCTCTGTCCAACCAGTGGTTCATGTCCCTGCCCAAGTAGCTGACACACACTTATAAGAGTCATATACAACCACAAAAACACTCCTGGGGAAGGCTGGCACAGGTTCTCCAGCTGTGCCCCTTTTACCCAGACTATATGGTAATACCACTTGCCACCACCCACTAATATTTATGAGCTGCTAAAAGGCCCTTATGAAAGTGTGTCCAATTATACTGTGCAATATTATTATCCAAATGGTAAGTGCAACTGAACAGTCAAAGCTTACTGAAGTGGTTTGGCCGGTGTCACTATATACATGCAATGTACTCTACAGCTTAAATTTTCTCTACACAACAGCCACAGTTGAAAAGTTTAAAATATTTAATAATAAATGATAAAAACAGAAGACAATACTTCTTACTACACAGTGCTAGTCAAGAGTTCAGAGATCACAGAGAAATACTTAAAATAATACAGTAGAAAAGTTCTGACACCAATACAGAAAAAAAATCTAATCTTCCTAGTTACATCTAAGAGAAAACACAGCTCTAAAATAAACTTACATGCAGAACACAGGCAGTGAGCTGGTCAGTTGGATGTTCTCAAGACAAATGCCAAATGCCCTCATTCTTTCTGTCCTTAAATTGATAAAGTGCTATTGATTAAATTCAGATTACATAATTTCTTTCTGGTTCCTAGGCTAACAGAAACTCTGAGGTTAATAGCCCTTTTGATCTTGCAGCTGGTCAGGAAGTCAGAGCAATAAAAGAAATTACAATTGTAAATTCTAGCCATTATCTCTTGCCTCAAAACAATAGGCAGAATGCCTCCCTCTAGACATATCGGCACTGAGTTTTAGATCAAAGAATTTCACAATGCTTGACTTATCAGCTTTCTTACGGCAGAGTGCACTGTTGCTACATTTTTTTCAGTTCAACATCAAATACAGTCTTTTCACATTTAAGAGAAAAAGCCTGTTGCTTACATTAATATTTACAAATGACAGAATTATCTACAAAATTCTATCTAGATTGGCTGACAGCCTTCACCCATCTTTACACATCTCCCCCCCCCCCCCCCCACTGGAGAACTCAAGCTAGTTTTTCAAGTGACCCTTGAGAAACATTGCTTGAGAGGGTTAGGTCTGAGTATACCTTACCCCGTTCCCTGTCTTGAGAGCCCGTCTGAGTTGGCACTGCTAATCCCACTGCAGTGCTGCACTGACATATATGCTTGGAACCCTAGGCTCCATCTTAGCAACTTAGCATTTTACTGGCTGGCTCTGTTTAACCACATTAGGGGATTGCGATCTGTAACTACAGTGAATTTTCACCCATACAGATAAGGCTGACGTTTCTGCAGTGCCCACACTATGGCTAGACATTCCTTTTCTACAGCTTTATAGCATTCGTCCTTGGGTTGGAGCCTATGAATGAGATAAAACACTGGGTGCTCTTCTCCCTCTGAAGAAATCTGGCTAAGTACAGCTCACACCCCATGGTTTGAATCATCCACCTGCACAACAAATTCTTTGTTGTACTAAAAAAACAAAAAAGTGTCAAAACTAACACAGCTGAAGGTAAAACAAAGAACTTTAATGCACACAAAAGGGAGTAAGCGCTTTCACTGCTTCATCAGACTGTTCTCAACTAGTAACAAAAGCACTTAAATAGCATAAGTTAATCAGTTAATTAAGACACTAATCAAAGCAACAATTATCTAAAAGGAAAACGTCACAACTAGAAAACAGGCAAATAAAACGTACAGAAAGCACAAAAAATATATAAAAACAGTCCTATACTTAGTGTTTGAGAGGTCTAGCTTTTAAAAAAAGGCTTAAGAGAGAACTTCATTAAGACCTGGTGTCTTATCAGCATTAAGAGACAGAATCCATTTTTGCTCTGCAGACTATGCGATTCCCAAGGTCTCCCTCTCAGACTCTCAGGAATAATCTCTAGCAGAAGAAATTTAAAATGATGTTCCTGTCCCTGGCACATAATATGCTTAGCAAGAGCATTAGTGTCTTTCCTGTTTCTAATGTCTCTCTGATGTTCCATAGTTGTCTATTACTCGTGCCTACATAAAAAGCATGACAAACAGTGCAGTAACTGAAATAAACAATGTTCTTAGTCCTGCAATCAGCATAAACGTTTGTATCTATTTTAAAGTGCGTGTTAGGGTGTATGCAAGTAGGATTAGAGTGTATAAACTTGCAAGCTGTGCAATTCCTGCATTTAAAAATGCCATGCCTTTCTGACTGTAAAACCTTGTTAAAAGTAGAAGTATTATAGCACAAATGCCTTTTCAAAGATTTATTTTTAAAAGAAAAATATGGAACAGTATCTATGACATTTGTTAATTCATCTACAGTATTCAAAATGCCCCAGTTCCTTTTAATAATGTCACATATACTACTAACATCAGAAGAGTATGTGAGGGGAAACCTAATCAATCCTGTCCTTTGTCCTGTAGCTATGGCTTCACTGTTAGATGCAGCATCGTAACATGGCCTACATTTGCCCCCTCTCTCCTTATATGCATAAGAAATACAACTGTCAATATCCTTTTTCCTTACAGCCTCTATCTATAAAATCAATTTTCAAGGTCTCCAAGGCCTCGGCAAGATGTCTGTCGTTATTGTGGAGTCTCATGACCCTGTACACCTGCCCCTTAACATTCCAGGTAACATGCCTAGGATGCATGCTATCTCTTTGAAGCAGATTATTCTTTTTTGTGGGTTTCCTATAAATACTAGTTACTAGGCCAGTCAAATCAGTTTTGTTCACCTTAACATCAAGAAATTTAATTTCATCAAAAGAATATTTAAAAGTAAATCTTAAAAACTCTATAAACTGCGTGAGACTCTCAACTGACCCATTCCACAACAAAAAAATATAGTCCACAAATCTTACATACCATAAGATGTGTTCAGAGAAGCCCTCAGCTTGAAGTAGAATATCTTTCTCCCATTGTACCAACACAAGGTTGGCGTAGCTGTTGGAACAAGCTGTGCCCATCGCCACGCCAACCTTGTGCGCATAAAATTGTTCTTCAAACAAAAAGACTTTTCTAAAACCAATTCTAGAAGGGCAAAAATTAAATTGATCTTGTTCTCAGTAAAACAGTGATTGACATGCATAAATTTCCTGACATTTTCTATGCCCCAAATATTGTGGATCACAGTAAAGAGTGACTATATCCATAGTCACTAAAAGGTAATCAGCACTCAAATCAGAAGTAGCCACATATAATCTTTGTAGAAACGTCCTAGTGTCTTTTAGGACGGTGTCACAAGTGTCTAGCAAAGAATGTAAATTATTTTCGATAAAGACAGAAAGTGGCTCGGTTACCCAACCTTTTTCATACAGTATAGGGCGCATGGGTGGCAAGGTTAGATTTTTATGTACTTTGGGTAGGCCATAAATGATCGGTATGAGTGGTTGCTGTATTTCAAAATATTTAAACTTACTATCAATCATACCTGTCATAAGTAGATCAAAAGTAAAGAAGGAAACCTTCTCGATCATACCATAAACAGCAGTTTTAGAAATACAAACATAAGTGGTGTCATCACACAACAATTTATGCATTTGTGTTCGGTATAAGTCCTTGTCTAGCATGACAATTCTACCACCCTTACCTGATGGTCTAATCTCCAAGGATCTCAAATTCTTGAGTCCATTGAGGGCTGCATATTATTATTATTAAGATTAAAGTATTTCCTCTTTCTATTGGATTCAAACTCTCTTATTTGTTTCTCACAAGTCTGAATAAAGGTCTCTATCTTGGCATTGGGTGGTGGGATAAAAGTGATGGGTTTTCTAAAGGAAGCAGTGTTGATATTAACAGTGTCAGGTAGTATAGGTTTCAATGCAAGAGTCCTACCAAACAATCTAAGATCAGTTGAGACACTAGTTAGCTCAGCTTCTCTGGCAGGGACGAATGATAGACCTTTGTTCAGCAATGCTAACTGTGCAGCAGTAAGCTGTACAGAACAAATATTAAAAACCAAGTTGTTTACCTCAGTTTCCATTGGCCCATTATGTTCCCGTTCATTTCTGTACTCGGGAGGCGGTAAAGTCTGCCCTTCCGCCCTCAATTCTGTGACCTGTCCCTGACAGGAAAAGGGCTCTGCAGTTGAAAAGAAGTGGTGACCCTAGGCCTGGCTCCAATGTTGATGCTAGTGGTGGAGTCAAAATTATCGTCAGAATGGGATTTTTCTTTTTTTTATGAAGATGCATCAGAGGTGCTACCTCATTGGTACTAGGGTAGTGTAATGACTCAGCTCCGTTTTTGGTTGACTGAGCCAGTTCTGTGGAGTTGGCATTTGTGGCTCCTCCCATTGAAAATACAAGCTGATTCAAAGATTCACTGGTAGCTTCATGCAAAGAATCCGATCTTGGTGGTGCATCTTCCGAGTTCACGGCTGGTGGGGAGGTTACTTCTACCCCATGCAAAAACTGCTACAGTAGTAAAATCTTTGATGTCGCGTTGCAATGTCTTTATTTTTGTAGATGGTAACCTCTTCTCATAAGCCAGGATGTTAACATAGAGGTTATCAAGTTTGTCTCCCATAATATCAGCAGGAAAGGAACTATAAATCTCATCCTGCAGAACTGAGATCTGATGTTGCAGTTCTTTCTCTTTAGGAAAAAAGAATTCTATAAGAAGTTCCAAGTAACCGGAGCTTGCTTGCAGATTAAATGACTGCCATTTCATTAGCAGGTCTGGGTATTTATTACCATAACTAGGCATATTGAGAATTCTTAGGCCCCAGAGTACTACCTTATGCTTTAATGATGCTTCCAGATGAAAGTGCTGCCATTGCAGCCATTTAAATTTGTAAAGCCTGTTTTTCAATTCTTTAAATTTGTTCATAAATGGTCGATAATTTTTGTCTGTATCCAAATCATCTGTAGAAGTCAAGGTAAGGACAGTAACAAGGAGGGGGTTAGATGCAATTTCCATAATGTTAAAACGATCACTAGCCACTGTGTTGATAGAAGAAGCTTTCCTGGCAGGATTAAAGTCAGTTCAACATCTTTGCCTTCCGCCATGCTTTATTCTCAACCAAGAAATCCGAAAGTGCAAAAAATATGCTGAGAATAAAAATAGCATGGTACAATAACAAGCAACTACTAAAAAACAAAAAAGTACAGAAACTAACAGAGCTGAAGGTAAAATGAAGAACTTTAATGCACACAAAAGAGAGTAAGCGCTTTCATGGTGTGCTCTGCTCTCACCGCTTCATCAGACTGTTCTCAACTAGTAACAAAAGCACTTAAATAGCATAAATTAGTCAATTAAGACACTAATCAAAGCAACAATTATCTAAAAGGAAAAAGTCACAACTAGAAAACAGGCAAATAAAAAATATATAAAATACAGTCCTATACTAAGTGTTTGATTTCACAGAATCGAGGGAAGAAGGGCAGACTTTACTGCCTCCAGAGTACAGAAATGAACGGGAACCTAATAGGCCAACGGAAATGGAAGTAAACAACTTGGTTTTTAATATTTCTTCTGTACAGCTTACTGCCGCACAGTTAGCATTGCTGAACAAAGGTCTATCATTCGTCCCTGCCAGAGAAGCTGAGCTAACTAGTGTCTTAACTGATCTTGGATTGTTTGGTAAGACTCTTACATTGAAAGCTATGCTACCTGACACTGTTAATATTGACACTGCTTCCTTTAGAAAACCCATCACTTTTATCCCACCACCCAATGTCAAAATAGAGACTTTTATTCAGACTTGTGAGAAACAAATGAGAGTTTGAATCCAATAGGAAGAGGAGATACTTTAATCTTAATGATGATGAATATGCACCCCTCAATTAACTCAAGAATTTGAGATCCTTGGAGATCAGACCAGCAGATAAGGGTGGTGGAATTGTCATGCTAGACAAGGACGTATACCAAACCCAAATGCATAAACTGTTGTGTGATGACACCACTTGTGTTTGTATTTCTAAAACCGCTGTTTATGGTATGATCGAGAAGGTTTCCATCTTTACTTTTGATCTACTTATGACAGGAATGATTGATAACAAAGTTGTTTAAATATTTTGAAGTACAGCAACCACTCATACCGATCATTTATGGCCTGCCCAAAGTACATAAAAATCTAACCTTGCCGCCCATGTGCCCGATAGTGTCTGGGAAAGGTTGGGTAACCGAGCCACTTTCTATCTATATCGAATAGAATTTACATTCGCTGCTAGACACTTGTGACCCCGTCCTAAAAGACACTAGGACCTTTCTACAAAGATTATACGTCACTATTTCTGATTTGAGAGCTGACCATCTTTTAGTGACTATGGATATCGAATCACTCTTTAGTGTGATTCCCAATATTTGGGGTATAGAAAATGTCAGGAAATTTATGCATGTCAATCACTGTTTTACTGAGGACAAGATCAATTTAATTTGTGCACTTCTAGAATTGGTTTTAGAAAATAATGTCTTTTTGTTTGAAGATCAATTTTATGCACAAAAAGGTTGGCGTGGCGATGGGCACAGCTTGTTCCAACAGCTACGTCAACCTTGTGCTGGTACAATGGGAGAAAGATGTTCTATTTCAAGCTGAGGGCTTCTCTGAACACATCTTATGGTATGTAAAATTTGTGGACGATATTTTTTTGTTGTGGAATGGGTCAGTTGAGAGTCTCACGGAGTTTATAGACTTTTTACATCAGTCTACAGATTTAAGATTTACTTTTAAATATTCTTTTGACGAAATTGAATTTCTTGATGTTAAGCTGAACAAAACGGATTTGACTAGCCTAGTAACAAGTATTTACAGGAAACCCACAAGAAAGAATAATCAGCTCCATAGAGATATCATGCATCCTAAGCATGTTACCTGGAATGTTGTTAAGGGGCAGGTGTACAGGGTCATGAGACTTCACAATAATGACAAGCCTTGGAGACCAGGAAAATGGATTTTATAGATAGAGACTACAAGAAAAATGATATTGACAGTTGTATTACTGATGCATATAAGGAGAGAGGGGGCAAATGTAGGCCATATTACGATGCTGCATCTAACACTGAAGCCACAGCTACAGAACAAAGGAAAGGATTGATTAAGTTCCCCCTCACATACTCTTTATGATGTTAGTAGTATATGTGACATTATTAAAAGGAACTGGGGCATTTTGGATACTGTAGATGAATTAAGAAATGTCATAGACACTGTTCCATAATTTTCTTTTAAAAATAAATCTTTGAAAAGGCATTTGTGCTATAATTCTACTTTAAACAAGGTTTTACAGTCAGGGAGGTATGGCACTTTTAAATGCAGGAATTGCACAGCCTGCAAGTTTATACACTCTAATCCTACTTACATACATACACCCTAACTTGCACTTTAAAATAGATACAAACATTTATGTTGATTGCAGGACTAAGAACATTGTTTATTTCAGTTACTGCACTTTGTCATGCTTTTATGTAGGCATGAGTAATAGACAACTCAAAGACAGTGTGCTGGAACATCAGAGAGACATTAGAAACAGGAAAGACACTAATGCTCTTGCTAAGCATATTATGTGCCAGGGACAGGAACATAATTTTAAATTTCTTCTGCTAGAGATTATTCCTGAGAGTCTAAGAGGAGACCTTAGGAATCACACAGAATGTGCAGAGCAAAAATGGATTCTGTCTCTTAATGTTAAGACACCAGGTGTTAATGAAGTTGTCTCTCAAGCCTTTTTTAAAAGTTAGACCTCTCAAACACCAAGTATAGGACTTTTTTATATATTTTTTATGCTTTCCATACGTTTTTATTTGCCTGTTTTCTAGTTGTGACTTTTTTCCTTTTAGATAATTGTTGCTTTGATTAGTGTCTTAATTGACTGATTAACTTATGCTATTTAAGTGCTTTTGTTATTAGTTGAAAACAGTCTGATGAAGCATGACAGCACACCGTGAAAGCGCTTACTCACTTTTGTGTGCAATAAAGTTCTTTGTTTTACCTTCAGCTGTGTTAGTTTCGGTACTTTTTTGTTTTTTAGTACTTGCTTGTTATTGTACCGTGCTATTTTTATTCTCAACATTTTTTGCACAAATTATTTGCTGTAATCTGGACTGGCTATCACAGGGGGCCCTCCCAAAGCTTCCTTAAGCTCCTGGAATGCCTGCTCACATGCTGGGGTCCACACTACCTTATCTGGCCAGTTCTTCCTTGTCAGGTCTGTGAGGGGAGCAGCTATGGTACTATAACTGGGGATGAACTTTCTGTAGTACCCTGCTGTCCCTAAGAATGCCCTCACCTGCTTTTTTGGTAATAGGTGCAGGGCCATGCCTGAATGGCTTCTACTTTGGCAGGTTCTGGCCTGATCTTACTACTCCCCACTATGTCCCAGGAAGGAGTCTTCTGCCATACCCACCCCGACATTTTCTCAGCTTAATAGTCAACCCTGCCTTCTGTAGTCTGCCCACCACCTCCCTGACAGGAATGAGTGTAGATGGCAATATCATCTAGGTAAGCAAGGGCAAACCCTCCTGCTAGGATATGATCTACCAGCCTCTGGAAAGTTGCTGGGGTATTTTTTCATCCCAAAGGGCAGCTTTGTGAACTCATACAAGCCAAAAAGAGTCACAAAGGCTGACCTCTCTCTAGCACTGGGAGTCTAGGGCACATGCCAGTAATCTTTGGTTAGATCAATAGTTGTAAGATACTAAGCCCCACCCAGCTGCTCTAGGGCTTCTTCTGTCCTAGGCATGGGGTAAGCATCTAACTCTTGTGTGACTATTTAATTTCCTGTAGTTCACACAGAACCTGGTGCTGCCATCCTTCTTTGGCAGCAGCACCACTGGGGAAGCCCAGGGACTGTTGAACTCTTGAATTACCCCTAGTTCCAACATTTCCTGTATCACCTCCCTCAGAGTCTGTTTGCCTCTCTCAGGCCCACTATAAGGAGCCTGCCTAATGGGCCTTTGGGGTCCTGTACCCACCTGGTACTGCACCAGGTGGGTGCACCCTGGTTTCCCACTAAACATGTCCCCAAACTCCTGTAACACTGCTCGGATTTCTCCAACCTGGGTAGGAGATACGTGCTGGGACATTTGCTATTCCTATCATTGAGGAGTCAGTCCGAGCCTCACTGAAGAGATCAGTCACCGGATCTCAGACTCCTCCTGCAATCCGCTGCAAATGCTCAGCACAAGAGCCTCCCTATCATGGTACAAGTTGTGCTCCTGCCTAGCAGTTCTACCATGTAGTTAACATCACTTACATTTCTTACCACCTTGTAAGGTCCCTCCCAAGCTGCTTGCAGCTTGTGTCTGACAAGAATGAGAACCATTACCTGCTGCCCTACAGCATACTCTCTAGCTCGAACATTGCTGTCATACCATACCTGTTTCTATTGTTGGGCTTCTGCCAGGTTCTCCTTGGCCAAGCCCATGAGTTCCCAGAGCCTTGTCCTGAGGTTTAGGACATATGCCACAACAGACTCCTTGTGAGCTTCACACTCACTTTCCCACTCATCTCGAATTAAATCTAGAGGTCCCCTCACCCTATGCCCATACAACTCAAAGAGTGAAAAACCTGTGGATTCCTGGGGAACCTCTCTGTAAGCAAACAGATGGGGCAAATATTTGTCCCACTCCCTCTTAAACTGGTCTGCAAATGCCCATAGCATGGACTTGGATTGTACAGTTTAACCTCTCAACAAGACCATTAGTCTGGGGATGGTAGGGGGTGGTCTACATGTGCTTAACCCCACAGTACTTCCACAGAGAAGCCAGCAGGTCTGACATGAAATTGGCACCTCTGTCAGTCAGTATTTCTTTTGGGAAACCTACCCTGCTGGAAATCTCTAACAAAGCATATGCCACCTTTTCTGCCTCAATGGAGGACAAAGCCACTGCCTCAGGGTATCGTGTAGCATAATACACTACCACTAGGATATACTTTTTCCCTGTGGAACTTGGGGTACTCAGAGACCTCACAATATCCATAGCTACCTTCTGAAATGGTTCCTCAATCACAGGCAAAGGAGCACTCACATTGTATCCCGGCTTGCCTACTTTTTGGCACTGCTCACAGGTCCTGCAGTACCCTGTTACATCTCTGGAAAATTCCAAGCCAACAGAAGATCTGCAGAATATGTCTCTTTGTACGTTTTATGCCCATATGACCTGCAAAGGGAATATCATGGACTATGGATAGAAGAGCCAGACGGTAGGCTCTAGCACTACCAACTGCTGTACCCTCTTCACCTTATAGCCCTCCCTCGGGGGTTCACTCTCTATACAGTAACCCTTTGTCCCAGTACACAGAATCCCCCCTCCCTTGAGAATCAGGTGCCTCCCTAGCTACCTGCCTCAGGCCTTGCAATGTAGGGTCTGAGAGCTGAGCCTGTCTCAACTCTCTTTGCAACCCTTCCCAGCTCCCCTTCCACAGAAGTCTGGCATCCTCTGACAGTGGTGCCTCACTGTCAGCCTGGGTACTACTATTCACCTTTACCTTTGCAGTCACTTTGTCCAAGAGAACATCAGTACCCACAAGCAGCTGTGGTTCACGTTCAGTCCTACTGCTACAGAGTAGCTCCCTCCCTGAAATAACCACCTCACCAATCCTGGCTGTAAGCATGCAGTCTGTCGGTGTCTCCCCCAGGCTACCAGACCCACATGCCTGTCTCCTAGCCTGACTGTAACTGAATTAACACATGGTACTGCCTCATCCAAATTCTTCCCTATCAGGAAATCTGCAGGATGGTAGTTCGGTACTCTTGTTGTCTCCAGACAACCTACTATTGGTATTTTGTCCTTCCCACTTACTGGCTCTCTCACCTTTTGCTCCCCACCTTGCCTCCGTGGACATCTGTATGCCACATGGCCCCACTAGTTGCATTCAAAACATTTAACCCTAGGTCCTGGACGTGTACCTGGACTAGTGGCTTCCCCTGCTACTGGCAGATTCTGTTGGGGCAGTCTGTGCTGCCCACCATGGGTTCCTTTAGACACATGAGCAGTACTGGGGGTCCCTTTCCTGTGCAGGGATGCCCTGCTTGCTAGGTATAGGTCTCTCTTCTTCCCCAACTCATCTGAAGTAGCACATTGTCTACCAGCTAACCAAATCCTCATGTCCTCACGCAAAGTGCTAAGGGCTTGTTCCTGCACCAAAAGGTCTGCCAGCCCTTCAAAAGTGCTGACCTGACATCCACTCACCCACCTATGAGAATAAGTGTTCAGTTCAGCAACATATTCACGCACACTTTCATCTGCCTTGCGTCTATGCGCACAAAACTTTTTCCTACAGTTACAGCTTTGCCATGGAGTAAGGGGGTCAGGAACCATACCCAGAGCCTTTGATCAACATCATACTGTTTACATACCCTCTCAAACATGTGAATGAAACTATTAAAATTATCCCCCTCTGTAAACTGCGGAAGAAATCTGACCTTTTGTGCTTTTGGGGTCCGATTACTCCCCTCCCCATTACCTCCATGACTCTGGAAAAGAGTCAGCATCTCCTTTTCATGCTGCCTCTGCCTTTCTTTAGCTTCCAGGCGTAGCAGTTTCTCATTCTCCATGGATTGCAAACGTCACAGTTTCTCATTGTCCTCACTCTCTAGATGCCTCAGTCTCTCAGCTGCTTCTATTTCCAAACACCTGGCCTCCAACTCACGTCTCTTTAGCTCCAGATGGATTTTTAAGCCCTCTGCAGAAAGGTTGAGCTGTCCATTCTCTGTGTGTGGTACATCTCCACTGCCGGTCTGATCATCGTCCTGGTTGCTGTTTTCTGATGCAGCTGTGGCCAAAGCTGCAATCATGTCTGCCTTAGTCAGGTTTCAATGCACCAGTCCCCTAGCCTGGCACATCTCAGCCAGCTGGCTCCTTGTCAGCTTTCCGTACTCCTCTGCTGACATGCTGCCTGCACTCCCTAACTAAGCTAACAAAAGAAATAAAACAATTATGATCTGAACTCTTGAGTATTCACTGTGTGGCTGATTCAGAGTACAAAAACACCTTCACAGAACACTGTACACAAGCTACAGGAATTCACACTACTGACACAACTACAAGCCAATTAGTAATTTGCCAAACAATTAATATGTGGTGTAGATATCCCACCACTGCCACCAATTAATATGTGATGTCCATGCACTGGCCCAGCAATCAAGGAGCCTCAATCCTCATCACCAACACCAGTGAGAGGCGCCCATATAGGAAAGGATAATAAATTCACACACAGTAAAGCACAACTTCCCTTAAGAGCACACAGAGATCACAGTCAGTCTGGGGCTGATTTCTCCCTTTCTCTCCAGGTCTCCAATAAGACTTCCGACTGGCACAGCTATAGGGTCCAGATCTCAGCCTAGTGGGCAAGCTAAAACCTAAAGCACCATCTTTGCCCAGCCAGTATTTTGTGGTTCTGTATAACTCTTATCTCAAAGTGTGTGTGTGTGTGTGTGTGTGTGTGTGTGTGTGTGTGTGTGTGTGTGTGAGCTACTTGGGCAGGGACACAAACACACTCCTGGGGAAGGCTGGCACAGGTTCTCCAACTGTGCCCCTTTTACCCAGACTATACAGTAGTACTACTTGCCACCACCCACTAATATTTATCAGCTGCTAGAAGGCCCTTATGAAAGGGTGTCCAATTATACTGTGCAATATTACTATCCAAATGGTAAGTGCAACTGAACAGTCAAGGCTTATTGGGAGTGGCTTGGCCAGTATCACTATATACATGCAATGTACTCTAGAGCATAAATTTTCTCTACACAAAACAGCCACAGTTGAAAGGTTTAAAAATATTTAATATATGATGAAAACACAAGACAATACTTCTTACTACACAGTGCTAGTCAATAGTTCAGAGATCACAGAGAAATACTTAAAAAATAATGCAGTAGAAAAGTTCTGACATCAATAAAGAAAAAAGAAAACTAATCTAATCTTCCCAGTTCCTAGCTATATCTAAGAGAAAACACAGTTCTAAAATAAACTTACATATCGAACACAGGCAGAGTGCTGGTGAGTTGGATGTTCTCAAAATAAGAAGTTATGTACTCACCATAACGTTCCATCTGAGTAGGTAGCTTCATTTGTCTGCAACCTGTGGGTCTTGGATCCGATATCGGATCCGAGCCGGCAACTTGTTTCAAGCTAATGGATCCAAGCTCCTAGCTCCTCCCCTCACCCATAATCCCCTGCTAACCCTCCATGACCTCAGATCGAGTTTGCCCCTCAATATATACCCAAAACGGGTATCCAACTAAGATAGATCCGAAGAAGGCCAGGGGGAAGGAGGAGGGGATGGTTGCAGACAAACGAAGCTACCTACTCAGATGGAACGTTATGGTGAGTACATAACTTTTTAATCTGAAGTAGGGAGTTCATTTGTCAGCAACCTGTGGGACAGAGTCCCCAGCTACCTGAACCTTCGGTGGCCATCATGGAAGGATATTGCGAAGCACCGCAGAGCCAAAGGATGCTCTCCCTCTAGAAATCACGTCCAGTTTGTAGTGGTTAATAAAGGTATGAGATGAAGCCCAAGTGGCTGCCGAACAAATATCATCCAATGGGACTCTAGACTTGAAGGCCGCAGAAGTAGACATGGAACGAGTGGAATGTGCGCAAACTCCTTCAGGTGCGGGTCTCCCAGAGGCTTGGTAAGCCAATAGGATACATTGAGAAATCCAGCGTGATGGAGATACTTTTGACATTGCTTTCCCCAAATTAAATTTGGCAAAGGAAACGAACAGTTGGTCGGATTGTCTATGACCAGCTGTTCTATGAGTATAAAAGCGTAGCTGCCTATGAACATCTAATGAGTGCAGCTTGTACTCTCCTTTATTCTGATAGTTAGGGAAGAAAACCGATAAATTTATGGATTGATTTATATTGGTTTCTGATGCTATTTTGGGAAGAAAAGAGGGATTGATCCTGAGGTACACTCTGTCCGGGTGAAAGATCAAATAAGGAGGTTTCACAGAAAGAGCTTGACGCTCCGAAACTCTTTTTGCAGAAGTGATGGCTACAAGGAATGCTGTTTTCCAGGACAAGAATTTGAGATCTACTGAAGCAGCGGGTTCAAAAGGTGGAGCAGTCAAGGCTTGAAGAACTAGTGAAAGATCCCACGGTGGTACGGCTTCTTTTATAGGGGGTCTAAGCAAGAAGGTGCCCTTGAGAAAGGTTTTACACAACTTGGCTGACATCAAAGGCCCTGTATCATGTCCCACATGGTAATGTGAGATGGCTGCCAATTGCACTTTGACGGTTGAGCAACTAGCGCCTTCCTGAAAAAGTTCGGTTAGGAAGTCTAATATGGACGGAAGAGGAGCCGTAAAGGGATCTAGATCATGATGCTCCGCCCAGATGGAGAAACGTTTCCATTTACTGCGGTACACTTTCCTGGTGGAGGGCTTATGCGCTGCCACAAGGATGTTGACTGGTGAAGAGATACCGGGAGTCCTAACTAGGAGTGGAACTGGAGCAACCAAGCTGTCAGTTTCAGATTGTCCAGATTTGGGTTCGGTAAGCCTGACGGATGGCAGATTAGATCCGGACTGGGATCCAGAATCCAAGGAGGATTCACTAGGTGAGACCACAGGTAAGGGAACCAAATTTGCCAAGGCCAGAATGGGGCAATGAGGATCATCCTGCTCCCCAACCGCGAGGCTTTCTGTAAGAGTTGCAGCATCAGGGGTAGAGGAGGATAGGCATAAAGTAGACCGGGTGGCAAAGCATGCACCAGAGCGTCTCTTGGAGTTTCCCCTGGAGGGGGAATCAGAGCGAAGAAATTGCCGCATTTGGTGTTTGAGGGAGACGCAAAAAGATCGCAGCAGGGTTGCCCCCATATTGCGAATAGCTGCTTCGCTACTAGTGGATTGAGAGACCACTCGTACGGGGTAAGAAGGGTGCGACTGAGTTTGTCCGCTAGGATGTTGGTCCACCCTGGAATGTGCGTTGCAATCAGAAAGCAGCTGGTGGAGATCGCCCATTCCTACACTCTCATGGCTTCGCGGCATAGAGGGTAAGATCTGGTTCCCCCCTGTTTGTTGATGTACCAGACAACCGACATGTTGTCCGACTGAATTGCAATCGTTCCTATGGGGAGGAGATTCTGAAGTGCTTGCAACGCGTACAGCACCGCTCTCATCTCCAGAACGTTGATATGCAGGGAGGTCTCTGTGTTGTTCCACGTGCCTTGGACCGTCCTGCCTGAATAATGCCCCCCCCCCACCTGAGGCGGGAGGCGTCCGTGGTCACCGTAGCGAGAGGGGGAGAGGTGCAGAAGGGACGGCCCGTATGGAGGTTCGAAGCATGGAGCCACCATAATAGAGCCCTCCTGCAAACCTTGCTGATAGCAATGGGGTGGTGAAGAGGAAGGGACAGAAAGGACCATTGCACTAGAAGGGACCATTGCAGTATCCACATGTTCAGACGGGCGCATGGAAGGAGCGTAATCGCTGCCGCTATGGAGCCCAGTGCCCTCAGGACCAATTCTGCTGGTGGGGTCTCTGATTGGAGGATAGCCCGCACATGGAGTTGCAAATTCCGAATTCTCTCGGACGTTAGAAAGGCTTGTAGCTCTCTGGTGTCTATTCTGGCTCCTATGAATTCTATGACTTGTGTAGGGGCCAGAAGGGATTTGTTGGCATTGATGGTGATGCCTAACTGTGGGGCTAGGCGGAGAAAGAAATCTCTGGCTGAGCAAAGTAGATGTCTTGTTGGGGCGGTCAGGAGCCAGTCGTCCAGGTACGGAAAGACCTGTATTCCCTGGAGTCTCAGGTGGGCCGCAATCACTGCTAATACCTTGGTGAACACCCTGGGGGCTGTGGTGAGGCCAAAGGGAAGGACCCTGAACTGGTAGTGACTGGCTCCCAGCCGGAAGCGGAGGAACCTCCTGGATCGTCTGTCCATTAGAATGTGGTAGCACACATCCTTGAGGTCTATAGAGCACATCTAATCATTCTCCCTTAGAAGGGGGAGAATAGATTGAAGAGTGACCATTCGGAATTTTTCCTTGGTTACCGACACGTTCAAGCAGGAAAGGTCTAGAATCGGTCTCAAGTCCCCAGTCTTTTTTGGCACCAAAAAGAATCTGGAGTAGAACCCTAATCCGAGCTGGTCTTGGGGGACGGGCTGGATCGGTCTTTTTCTTAGCAGCTGCTGAATTTCTACAGCTGCGGCCTCCATCTGATCGGGTGGTATATCGGGGAGGTTCTTGAATTTGGGGACATGGAGTAATGGTATTTTGTACCCCCTGGATATAATCCGAAGCACCCAGCGGTCTGTCGTGATGGACTCCCATGCCGCTAGATGCTCTGAGAAGCGCCCCCCCGACTGCCTCCAGAGTGGAGCAGCCGGGCAACCCTTCAGGGCTGCTGCGTGGGCCGTTCAGAGAAAGGTTCTCTGGACCCAAAGTTTCTCAGAGCCCCCTGCCCCTGGGGCGGCGTCCTCCCTGTCCTCCTCTGCCACGGAAGGACTGGTTGTCCGGAGCGGGTTGGGAATGTTGCGATTTCCAGAACCACATCTTCTTCTGACCCTTTTGGTTCTTCGAAAAGGACCGCTGGGGAGCAGAGAAGCGGACTCAGACGGCAGACAACGTCTTCCTGTCTTTCTCGCTCTGGACAAGTGTCTCGCGAACAGTTTTGCCAAACAGGGCAGAACCATCGAAAGGGGCATTCGCAAAAGACGCTTTAAAAGGCTCCACAAAGTCACAATGACGGAGCCAGGCCTGACGTCTCATGACTAGGCCTGCTCCGCTAGCCCTAGCGGCTCCCTCGGTGGCGTGGGACAATAGCCGCATAGAGGTATTTGAAATTGATCTCAGAGTGGCCATTCGGGTGGCATACAATTGCTTGTCCTCCGCCGACATGGACTCAGGGGGGGAGGCAGCGTATTCTTTGATAAGATCCCGCTGCATCCTGATGACATGTGCCGTATAGTTCAGAGACCTTACCGAGAAGGTCGCTGAACTAAAAACTCGCTTCCCTAAGCGGTCCATCAAGTGGGACTCCTTGCTCGGTGGATGGACTGAGGGGGCTCTCCTGAGCTAGTTCCCTCTTCGTGGCTGCCGCCGTCAATATGGCATCTACGGGGGGTCCTTGCTCCAGTACGACCGGTCTGAGGGGGGACTTAGTATTCTGTCTGGGCGTTTTGGTACTGGCTCCACGGTGCCCGGATCCTTCCACGCCCTGGTGGTAATGAGGTCCACCAAGGGGTCGGCCGGAGGGGACACCCAAGAGGTAGACGGGCCTGCTTCGAATGCCTCCAGAAACACGGATTCGTCGGAGGAAGACTTGGGGGCAGACCACCCACCTCTGATCCTCAGCATCTCCATGATGTCTCCAAAGGAGACATCCTCAGGGGGTGATCTTGGGGAGCCTTCCCCTTCCTCCAAGTCAGTGTCCTCAGTTAAGGACTCAGGGGAGTCCACGTGCCTCCTCTTGCACTTATGCTTGCGGGGCACTTCCTCGGGGGGGGGGGCTGTCCGAGGAGGCCTCGCCAGCAACATCCTGTTCCAATGGAACAATCTGGGACATTGAAGCAGGCTGTCCCTTTGGCCAGGTGATGGAAGCCTGGTCCAGCAGAGAGGGAGTGCAGGGAGGAGCCGAGACAAGGACAGGGGGTCCGGATGCTCTCAACAGAGCCCTCTCCACAACATCGAAAGCCGAGGGGGAACCACTCTCTCTAGGCTCAGAGAGTCGGCTCCCACTCGGATCCGATGAAAGGATCGGAACCGGTGCCAAGACCATCGGATCCGAAGGACCAGTGCGCTCCGACCTGGACGGAGCCGAAGGCTCACTGAATCCCTCGGATCCGAAGCTCGGGCCACGGCTCCGAGAGGTCGGATCCGACAGGCTCGAGGGCAGGGTCGGATCTGAAGTACCAAGTACTGTCGGCGCCAACCCACCCCTGGCTCCAACGCTGCTCGGCTCTGAACGCTCAGAGCCCAGATAGCGGGTCGGAGAAGGAGCAATAGGATGGAAAAAAGGTGTCGAGCTCCCCCCCGAAGGGGGGGGGGGCAAGAGCACTCCCATCTGCAGCTGGGCCTGGATGAACCTTCGCATCATCCGGTCCAAGTCTGCATCGGACATACTGAAAGTCGATCTCGAAGAGGTCACCGAGGCAGGCCTGGAATGTCACCTCGATGGAGATCGGGCCTCCTCCTCCTCGGGCCCTGGGGAGAAACAAGGGGATCGGAGCCGAGGAGGAGGAGACCTAGAAGCAGTGGAGGGAGAAGCCCGCTTAGCTGGCGGGGCCGAAGCGGAGGTCTCGGCCCGCCGCTTGTGGTGCTTCTCTCTCCGTTTCTCCCTCCTGGCCTCCCTGTCCTCCGGTGCTTTAGCGGGAGTTTGAGTCCTGGACGGAGGAAGGGGGGCAGGAATGGCAGCAACCACAGCCTGTGGTGGAGCCACGGGAGCAGCGGAGGCCGGAGCTGAGTCCGGGGGTAAAAGTCCCGCCAAGACCAGCTTCGACCTCCGGTTTTTCAGTGCCCTGGGGTTGAACGCTGCACAAATGGTACAGCCTGAGGTGAGGTGTTCAACCCCAAGGCACCGAACGCACAGAGTGTGGCCATCAGCCGGGGAGAGCTTATGGCCACACTCGGTACATTTAGAAAAAATGGCTTCTGGGGCCTCAGCCATACTTAAAAGAAAAAGTAATGTTACACACACACACACACACACACACACACACACACACACACACACACACACACACACACACACACACACACACACACACACACACACACACACTGTAATGACCAGCGAAGGGAGGGAAAAAACTACTTAAAAGAAAAATAATTTTTATTCTACAGGGAACCTAACACTTACACACTTTATATTTTTGTGAAAAAAGAAGAAAGTTGACAGAAAAATCAAACTCAACTGCCAAATAACTAGTCGAGCTCACAGGAATCCAGCTATCCACAAGCGCGGCAAACTAGATCTGAGGTCATGGAGGGTTAGCAGGGGATTATGGGTGAGGGGAGGATCTAGGAGTTCGGATCCATTAGCTTGAAACAAGTTGCCGGCTCGGTTCCGATATCGGATCCAAGACCCATAGGTTGCTGACAAATGAACTCCCTACTTCAGATCAAATGTTAAATGCCTTCATTCTTTCTGTCCTTAATTTGATAACACAGTACCACGGATTCATTTCAGATTACATCATTTCTTTCTGGTTCCCAGGCTAACAGAAACTCAGAGGTTAATAGCCCTTTGGATTTTGCAGCTTGTCAGGAAGCCAGAGCAATAAAAAAAATATATACATGTAAATTCTAGCCATTAACTCTGGCCTCAAAACAATAGGCAGAATGCCTCCCTCTAGACATCTTGGTTCCGAGTTTTAGATCAAAGAATTTCACAATGCTTGACTTACCAGCTTTCTTACAGCAGAGTGCACTATTACATTTCTTTTCACTTTAACATCCAATACAGTCTTTTCACATTTAAGAGAACAAACCTGTGGCTTACATTAATATTTACAAATGACAAAATGATCTACTAAATACGGTCTAGCTAGGCTGATGGCCTTCACCTATCTTCACAGGCTAGACTTCCTGGAACCTTTTGCAAGATTCTAGATAAAACCTCAGTTGTCTATAAACGTCCAAGCAACTATTCTCCTTTATTGGAGAAACTGGGAGAGAACACAGGAAGATGAATGGAACTGTTAAGGTTGTTCTCAGAAGCTACCTCAGGTAAAAAAAAAATTGGACAAATGGGAAACCCTCTCTATGATTAAACAGATAAGGAGGTAAAGAGTCAAGGGCTTGCATTTCTGAAACCCTCCTGGCAGAAGTAACTACTACCACAAATAAAGTTTTCCAAGACAAAATCTTCAAGTCAGAAGTAGCTGAAGGTTCAAATGTATGACCTGCAAGGACCTGTACCCCAAAATTCAGATCCCAGGGAGGGGATGGGGAATGTAGCAAAAAAGTACCCTTAAGGAATGCCTTGGATACCTTAAGGGAAGCTAGAGGCACGTTATCTCTGCCAATATGAAAATTAGAAATAGCTGCCAGTTGTACTTTAATCTTCAAAAAACTAGAGCCTGACTGAAATAACTCAGTGAGGAAATCAAAAACAGAATCCAAGGGGGGCAGAGTAAGGGGTCAAGATTGTGAGACTTTCCCCATATAATAAACCTCCTCCATTTACTAGGATAAAGCTTCCTGTTTGTGAGATGAGGACAAAATATGAACAGTCTGTGAAAGCCTGGGATTTCTGGGCTTCAAGGGAACTGGAGAAACCATGCAGTTAACTTGAGGGACTGCAGGTCTGGGGGATCTAGATCTGCTGTGTGAGAAATAAGACCTAGGATGTGATCCAGTACCCAAAGGAGGGTACTTCAGAAGAGGCCAGTGGAAGGGAAACCACACCTGAGAAGGCCAAAGGTGGGCTATGAGGATCACAAAGACTCTGCAGCGGGCTGCTTTCTGAAGAAACTATATCAGTAAAGGAACTGCAGGGATATGTGTACAGGAGCCCCAGAAGCCAAGCATGCAGCAGAGCATCCCTAGGTGAATGTCCCAGAGGGGGATCTAGTGTATATTAACTGCTGCACTTGGTGTTGGATGGGGAGGTGAAAAGGTCGCAATAGGGAGGGCCCCAACTCCAAAACTATTAGAGTAGTAAACCACGAATTTAGGGTCATTCATGAGGTAATAGAATGCTCCTGCTAAGGATGTCTGCAGAAAATTGGATTTTCCTGGGATGTGCGCTGCCACCAGAAACAGCTGAGAAGAAATCACCCATTGCCAAACCCTCACAGCCTCTTGACAAAGAGGATGAGAATGTGCTCCCCCCCCACTTGTTCAGATTCCAGACTGACATTTTCCATCTGAACTGCAATCACACCTTTGGAAAAACGTCCAGAGAAGCCTGAAACATGAGGAGGGCCACCATTTATCTCCAAAACACTGATTTGAAGGAGGACTTCTGCAAACAGACGTAGGCTGCTATCGAACGTAGGCCATAAAAGTGACATATGCATGCACCATCCTCTGAAGTGAAGCCCCAGGAGGAGAGAGAGTCCAAGGGATAGAGAGTCAATACATCCAAGAACAGAAGGCACTGAGGAAGGAGGGTGAGAATACTGCAACAGAGAAGGGAAGGGCATTTATCGTTATGGTAAGTTCTTACACAACTAATTTATGTCCTTATAATCATCTGTTGCAGTATTCTTTACATGAGGGAGAATATGAAAGTTCATGCAAAAAGTGAGGTGGAGGTAGTTAAAGAATTTTCTAGGAAACCATGAAGAATGGTAGTGGAAGAATTTTCCAGGAAACCATGAAGAATGGTAGTGGAAGAATTTTCCAGGAAACCATGAAGAATGGCCCTGGCAAATCCAGTCCTGGATCTGGAAATATAATCCAGTTTGTAGTGTTTGGAGAAAGTGTGGACAGAGGTCCAAGCTGCTGCTTCTAAAATGGAGTTGGTGTCTAGTCCCCTGAGGAAAGCCTCTGAGGAGGACACTGCTCTTGTAGAATGAGCTTTGATTGAGCAGGGAAGGGATTTTCCATTGTAGGCATAGCAAAAAGAGATGGATTTGGAGATCCATTTGGAGATGGTCTGTCTGGGATACAGGCAATCCCAGAGCCCTAGGGTGGAAAGACACGTTTTACTATTGTTTGTGCGAACGACATTCTATCGGCTGCAATGTGCCGAAAAACAGAATGTCGAACGCACAAGCACTTTTCCACCAGTCAACTCCACTTATGCGAATGCACAACTGCATTTGCATAAGTGGAAATTGACTATCTGCATGGAGATCGCGGTACAATGGGGAGTGGAAATTCATCCACATCCCCACTGTAGTGCGATCTCAGAGGTAGAATATATAAGTAGCGGGTGTGTGGGGGGGGGGCGCAGGGGGGCTTATCCCCCTGCAAAAACACGATAGCTGTATAGGAGTTTGATTTACATCAGCTCATATACAGCTATCACGTGGTGGTTTCAACAACAATGTCGAATCAAATGCGTCGAGCATTTGGTTCGACATTGTGTAAGTTATTTTTTTTTACCTTCGGTATTACCATTCGTTTATTTGAACGGAAAATGTTTTTCCATTCGAATAAACAATAGTAAACCGAAAGACACAAATAGTTGGTCTGATTTTCTAAAAGGTTTAGCTTTGTGAAGGTAAAGCCATCACATCAAATGTGTGCAGGATTCGCTCACTATTGTTTTGGGGAAAAGAGAAAAAAAGTTGGCAACTGAATGGCCTGGTTTAAGGACAACTCTAACTACTTTTGGCATGAAAGAAGGGTTGATGCGAAGAGAAACCCTGTCTTTGTGGAAGACCAAGAAGGGTGGAGAAGCCATCAGAGGCTGGAGCTCGGAGACCCGTTTGGCAGAGGTTATGACGATCAGGAGAACAGTTTTCCAGATATAGTGTTTGAGGGAGCTACAGGAGACTGGCTCAAAAGATGCTAGGGGTCAGTTTCTCTAGCACAAAGTTAAGATCTGGGGGTGGGGGGGTGGCACAGGTCTACTGGGGGGTCTAATGTGGAGGATGCCTTTGAGGAACCGTTTGGCCTCAAATCTAGAAGCTAAGGAGGTGAAAGGGGCATACATGCAGAGATAGCTGATGAATGTGCTTTTATTGAAGAGTAAGCTAAGCCAGCAAGGAGCAATTCACACAGATATGAAAGAACCTACTGGAGATTCACCGTAAGCGGGTCCCGGTTTCTAGCAAGACACCAAATAGAAAATCTATTCCATTTGGAAAGGCAAGATATCTTTGTATTGGGTTTCCTGACCTCCTGCAGGACTTGAAGCACATCCTCAGAGAAAAGGTATCTAAAGGGTATCAGAGCTCTACCATCCACACGGTCAGTTGAAGACTTTCCAGGTGTAGGTGGATGAGGGGGGCCCTTATTCTGTGCAAGTCCACTCTGTGAGCTAATTTGTGATGATTGCCCTTGGCTAGGTGCAGAAGGGGGAACCAGTGCTGTATTGGCCAATAGGGAGTCACCAGCAAGATTTTCTGTCTGTCCTGTTGAATCTTCAGCAGGACTTTTGGAATGAGTGGCTGGGGAGGGAATGCATGAAGAAACTTCCTATTCCATGAAATTGATAAGGCATCCACTTTCCATGCCTGAGGATGTGGTTCTTTGGCATAAAATGTTGGAAGTTGTTTGTTTAGAGGGGAGGCAAACAAGGAATACCCCACTGGTGGACTACATCCAGGAACACATCCCTGTGAAGCATCCTTTCATGGCCCTGTGTTTTGGATCTGCACAGTGTGTTTGTCACAGAGTTCTGATTGGAAGAGATACAGACTACCTGTAGAGAAATTGAAGTTGGCGTGCTAGTTCCCAAACTTGTAAGGCTAATCTGCATAAGAGGTAGGATCCTGCCCCCCCCCCACTTGTTTACATACCACAGAACAGTCATATTGCCTGTGTAGATTTGCAGCCATCCTGGCCTCAAGATGGTGCTGGAAGGACTGAAAGGCTAGGATCAGTGCCTTCATGTCCTTTACATTTATGTGATCCTTTCCCTGAGAGGGGGTCCATTGTCCTTGAATTGTGTGTGGGACCAGAGCTGCTCCCCAACCTGTATCCAAAGCATCTATTGTACAGGTCCTGAGTTGGAGGCAATGGGTGAATGGCAAGTCCTGGATTTATGGACAGTTGCTGTATCCACCACTGGCGCTCCTTCTTGAGACAAGGTAGTAGGTGGGATAGGAAATTCCAGCAGGTGGGCATGTTGAAGCCACATAGATTTCAGGAATCATTGGAATTTCCTCATGTGGAGCCTTGCCAGGGCTAGCATAGGTATGGTGGAGGCCCATCAGTCCTAGGATTCTGAGAAATTGTCTTGCAGACAAATGGTTTAGGGGAAGAGTCTCTGAGAAGGTTTGACAGAGGTCCTGAGTCTTTTGAGGTGGGAGAGACACCATAATTTTGTCTGTTTGGAATCTGCATCCTAGAAAGGTATAATCTTGTGAAGGGATAAGAATAGATTTTTTCCCGAAGTTGATAGTGAATCATAGGCATTGTAGGATGCTATGGCTAAGTGGAGGTTGCTCCCCAGTTCCTCCGGGGTGTTGGCCTGCAACAGGAGATTGTCCAGGTAAGGGAAGATCTGAATGCCTTGGAGTATGCAGAAAGCAACCACTGGTGCTAAACATTTTGTGAAGCTCTTGGGGATGTAGAAAGATCAAAAGGCAAGACAGAGAATTGAAAGTGCCAGGAAGGTGTGTGGAAGGATCAGAGGGAACAGGGTCTGATGAGTCAGCATTTTGAAGGAAGGTGTGGACAGAAAGGTTGAGGATGGGTCTCCACAGCCCTTCCTTTCTGGGAACTAGAAACATAAGAGAATAAAAACCTGTTCCTTTTTTTGGGGGGGGGGGGCGCAGGTTGTATTGTACCCTATCCCAACAGGTTTTCCAATATCTGGAGGAAGAGAGGTTTCTGGTCTGATGGAGGTTGAGGATACCCCTGAAGGGAGGCACCATGTGCTAAACCATAGAGTATCCATGTTTGATGATGCTCAGGACCCAGGCGTTTTGAGTTATGGATTCCCAGGCGGAAAGGGACAAGGGTAGGTGTAGGGAGAGGGGGATTTTGCAACGTAGTCCTGAGGAGTCAAGAGGAAGAGTCTGTTCCATCGGGAAAGGGCTGCAAGGGGAGCATCCATGAGCTTCGCCTTGATGTCCTCAGGAAGGGGTTGAAGCCTCAAACAGGCAAACCTTCTTAATGCTGAGGATGAAGCTGCAGCTCTGGAGGTAGCCTCAACTGCATTGTAGCTGCATCTGATAGTGTGTCAGGCCACCTGAGGGTATACAGCAATAAGGGAAGATGCCAAGGCTTTATTCTCTGAGTTTGACATGTCAGATACTATCTTGGACAATTGAGCCATGAGTTCCGTGGTGTACTTGGTCATGTGGGTCTGGTAATTCAAAGCCTTGATGGCTAAAGTTGCTGGGGTGTACATTTTCTTCCCTAGCCTCTCAAGCTGCCTACTGTCCTTGTCCAAGGGGAGAAGAGAAGTGGAAGGAAGGGATCTTGATGCCTTATCAGAAGCTACAGAGATGACAGAGGGGTCTGCCGCAGGGGCTTTAAAAAGGAAGTTGCAGTCCTGAGGCACTTTGTAATATATCTATCTGGCTTATTAGGGGCCGGAGGTTGTGAGTCAGGGTTGTAGGGATGTGGAGGCAAAGGCATCCAGAAAGGCAGGGATAACCAGAAGTATAGCTGAAGGATCAGGGGTCTCCACTTGCAGGCAATCATAGCATCTCCTCTGGACCTTAGACATTTGTGAGCTGTCCCCTTTAAAGTAGTCTCTCATCTTTGAGATGGTTTCATCAAACAAAATCTACTCCAAAGGGGAGTCTGTCCCATTGGAGTCTTTCGCTGGGGAAGCACAGTCCAAGGGGGAAGGGATTTGAGAGGAGTAAGCTAAAGAATCATTGTCCTCATCAAAGGAAGAATCTTCCTCTGAAGTAGCTTGCGATCTGACCCTTTTTTGGGGGGAAGCAGGCCAGGAGAGGGAGGGGAACCAGAGGTAGACCTTGAACAAGCCCTGAGCAAAATGTTGCCACTTTGTCTGAGGGTCTGGTGGAAGTAAGGAATACTTTATTTTCTGCTTTTCCTTTGCAGGAGTGTCCATCTGATGTAAAGAGGGAGGACCGGACAAAGGCCTACACTCTAGCAAATCCGATTCATCTTCCGTCACTACAGTTTGAGTGATCCCTCTAGGGCATTGCAACACGATGAGGCTTGGTTCCCCCTGGACATCGAGACCAGATGTTTGTGAGGCCTCTCTGGACGTGCTGGCATCCAGTTCTAAGGCCGCCTGTAAAACTGGCTTGGCCTGTGGATCCGGATCTAAAATGTACTATGTCTCTGGGCTATCATGCACCTCGGGAGAGACATTTGCAGGGAGACGTGCAGCTTCTGCTTAGTAGCCTCGGTTATCGGGTCCGAGGAACCCTCCCATCTTGCTTTTAGCTAAAATTTTCAGACATTGGCACTCAAAGTAAACAGCAGGGGATGAAAGTTGGCTTTGAAGGGTTTTAGGCACGACCGATTGGCAGATCCAACAATTGTTATGGTCGTGGTGGGGCCAGAGACAAAGACGACACTGGGAGTGGATGTCCATGTGTGGAATCTGCCTTCCACACTCACACTCCCCCTTCTTGGATGACATTAACTCTCAACCAAGAAAAAAACAGTAGCAAAAGACAGAAATGTTCTCCAATGGGGCACTTATCTTTATTGAAGAAAACAGTTCTGGCAGCAGAGTGGCATCCAGGACGGATAATCAGACTGGCGGCAAAGTAGCTCTGAGGATGGTGTGCGCGTACGTCACTTTTATGGCCTACGTCAGATGCACTATGCACATCACAGTAGTAAAAGACTTTGGTATACTGGCTGAGGTCGGGGCCGCCTGGGCAGGCAACTCCCTCATGTAAAGAATACTGCAACAGATGAATAAAAGTACATCCTCTGGATATGACTCCTAGCACCCCATGTGTCCAAGGTGATAGCTTCCCAAGCTATTGGGTGCAGAGCAAAGTGACCTCCAAATGCCTCCTGAGTAGAGCAGTCGGACAACTTCAAGATCGCTGGAAAGGTCTGCTGGAAAACACCCCACAGAAACCCTAATTCTGTGGACCACCCTTGCCTTGCAGGCGGCATCCATTATGACCCCTCCCAATGTCAGGGGGGACCCTCTGGAGTGTCCTAAGAAAACTACTGTGACTTTCTGAAGAAACACTTACTTACCTTTCTGGATCCTTGAAAAGGTCCGTTGTAGGATGGCAAAGCACACCGCTACGGCGGATAGCGTCTTCCCATCTTGCTCACTCCTCATTAGAGTATCCTTGACTTTTGGCTCAGAGAGAGAAGAGCCATCAAAAGGGGCACCTCAAAGCAGTCCAAAGTTACATAAACATATCCAAGTGTGGCGCTGTATGCCAATGCCAGAGCCAGCTGCTCAGGATGAACCATCGGCTGTGTTTGAAATGGGCCTCATGGACACATTATCTACCCTGCTTTCTATATCCAGTCTCTCCAGCATCTTCTGAGTCTCTAGAGACTGCTGTGTCTTAATAGTCCCTTTACACATCAGACCAAATCATGTCGAAGCCTTGTCAAGTGAGACAAATAATTAAGTGCTTTCAGTGTAAAGGTGGCCAAGGCACAGCAGTGCTTCCCCAAATGGTCCATCTCTCGAGAATCCCTGTTTGAAAGATGGACCAAGAAGCTCTCTCAGAGATCTCCTCCATGGTGGCCGCCATCACCACAACAGCATCTATGGGTGGGCCTTTACACCAATGCAGCTAATCTTTGGAAGGAGCAAGAATCTTGTCCGGTTTCTTGGGAATTAGCTTTATGTCAGGTTCCTTCCACACTTCCAGAGCACTAGGTTTATAACAGCATCCAGACAGGAAACAAACCAAGGCATGGATGGGTCTACGCTGAAGGCCTCCAAGAATACTGACTCCTCCAGAGAAGGGACTTCATTTGTCCAACCTCCGTACTGGTGAGGCAGCTCCAACACATTGCCAAAAGAGGCACCATCCTGTGGAGAATTAGGGGACCCCTTTTCTGCTTCAAGTTCAGTATCTCCAGTGAGGGACTACTCCCAGGAGTGCAGGTGTTTCCTCTTACATGTCCTCTTCCCTGAGATCTCCCACTCTGGCAAAGACAGAGAAGAAGAGGAAGAGTTGGATAGCCCCGCCAGGGGGACAGTACAGACACCCACCAATGCAGGCTGTCACAGATCAGACTAATGACTACTCAACAGACATAGATGAAAAAAGGGAAGGGACACTGGCCAGTGAAGAGCTGAGGATGGCCAAGCAGTCAGAGCTGACCCCAAGGGTGGGAATGTAGCCAGGTCCTTAAACCTCAGATACAGGGGGGGGGGGGGCTGAGGGAGGAAGTCAAGCAAAAGGAGCTAAGGGGTCTGGGACCTAGGCCAGACCCGAATGAACAAGTCCTAACTGAATCTGTAGAAAGGACCTCATCAGATGCTCCAAATCAAAAGTTTTGATGCTGCCCATTGACCTTGATGACTGTACAGATGATGCCACTGATGGGGACATGGAAGGCCTTTTCGAGGAAGATAAACCCATCCATCACATCTGAGCAGGAGAAGCTTGGAACAGGGGCTGGGAGGGGGAAGTTTCTGGTGATGGCTCCAGTGGCACAGAAGGGAGAAACGGCTTTACCAGATGTACCCCCTTTAAATGGACAGGGTTTGGAAGAAGATAAAGCCTTACTGGTTGGCAGCACTGGTGGAGATTGGCTCTGAGGAGATGGAGCTGATGTCGGCACCAGGTCAGCCGTTGAACCCGAAGGTCATGGGATCTTCATATCTGGCAAACCCAAACTAGAAGGACCAGGGACAGGAAGAGGTCTCTTTCTACCCTCTTTCGATGACTTGGAGTCCCATGGACAATTTTCATATTCAGCCATCAGAGCCGAGGGAGAAGCACTCAAAGACCAAGAGGGAGGATGACCTTTGAGGACCAACTTAACCCTGCATTCATTAAGGGTCCTGGACTCAAACCCCTCAAAACTGAACACCCAGAGTCCAGGAGCGAAGGTACCAAACAATAGATGCATTTAAGGTGTGCATCCTGTGATGGCAATTTGTGGCCGCAGACCACACATTTCCTAAAACCTTTATCCATGCTCAAACCACAGTAACACCAAAATACTGAAAAGAATTACACTCACTCACTAGCTACAGGAACATACTAACAAATACACAAGAGATAGTGTTTCCCGCTCTTTTTGGGCTTAACGGAAAAAAAAATAGAGTAATTACAATAAAGAAAAGCTACCTGTCTACCTCCCTCTCTACAACACACACACAAGCTATCTTAACAGTAACTAATACAGGGTAAGGGAGTAAATTTATGATGGATGACAGACAGCTGCACAATCTGATTAAGTACTTATCTGAATAAATCTTCAGCATGATAGAAGGACACGCTTCAAAGTTCACCTGTCTCCACAGAAGACAGCATATAACACTTTATTCAGTAAGGCGTGAATTGCAGACATCATTCTTGCTGAGGTAACTAACCCCAAAAAATATGGTATTCTAGAACAAAAGTTTTAGTGACATTGAGGGGCTGAGCTCAAACAGGGCTAGAATAGACTGATCCAACACAGCCATGGTATCTAAGCAGGCCTGAAGTGTAACCCTCTTCTAGAGGCTGTTTAATTTAAAGAGCAAGTTGACAAGGAAGGGGTACATGGGGAGACGTGCTGAAATGTCAGGCAGGCAGACTAACAAAAATTAGGGTAGATCATACTAGCTCCATCAGCTACTGTGGAACTTCTTGCTTTCCATCACCTGTTGGGAGAATGTACTTTGAGCTACATCATAATGAGAACTCTCTTCACTCAAAAACTATTTAGTGTTAGGCATTCTGGCCTCTTGCATGACATGCAGCACCTCATGTATGAACTAGACCTTCCTTAAAAGGGTATCCTCCACACTGGCACAAACATTCTAGTGCTAAATTTCCAGGCCTCTTGCATGATACACAGCACCTCGTAGGAAAACTGGTCCTTCCTTAAAGGGTACTGGGCTGTTAACCTAAAGCTCTTCAGGTTTGCATACACCAATAACATTTTGCGAGAATGGAAGTGATCTTTTTCTGCCCAGCTGGCTTAGTTAGGCAAAAACATATGGTTGACTCAGTCACAGATAAGCTGGTAACAGAAATCTGCCTCTATCTCTCATCTTTTACAACACTTTAAAGATAGAAGAATGAATGGAAAGGCATAAAGAAGATCCCCTTATAAGGAATATAAGTAGTATTCACTGCTCATGCTCCTTTGCATGTTATCTGGAACAGAATTTTTTCTGCTAGCAATCCTTTTCTTAAGTGAAAATATCTATCATTGGAGCTTCCCATTACCTATCAGGTTTTGGAAAACAATAGTATCCAGACTCTACCCGTGGCTATTAGAGGTGGACTGGCTCATCTTCTCAGTAATGGGATTCAAATATTGAGAGGAAGCAAGAGGCCTGTAGATGAAGGCCTCACTGAGAGGCCATGTTCCAGATTACCACTGCCAGCCTGCAAGGCTGGTAAGAATGAGTGTGCCCCTGGGTGTTTAAAATACTGCATTACTTAAGTGCTGTTCATAATCACTTTGAGTCTTTTTTCTGTCAGATTGTACCTAAAACAGCTTTCAAAACAATCAGCACATAATTTCTTTTAGATTGTTATGGCTGCCACTGATGGACATGTATCGTGCACCTTGACTCATTACTTCCAGTACAGCTCTTTTGAGTATGTATCATTAACTCCCAGTGGGTGTGGCTTGAACCTTTAAAAAATTAAGTTATGACTTTACAGTTCTAACAAATACTCATTGACAGAGGTCAAATATCAAAGCAACTGTGTTTGCCATCATGTATGCTTCAAGATAAACTATTCTGATACCTTGTATGTGGCATGGTTTTGGAATTATTAATGCAAATAGGAACAAGTAATATTTGACACCTAGGGACGCAGTAGACAGTAGCTGCAGAAATGTCTGGAGGAGCACTAGGTTGTAATGAATTAAGATGATTGATATGCCTCAAGGACAGATCATATACAAACATGGTCAGAGTTTGTTTACCCTCTGTGACTTACTCAAACCTCAAAGGTGTCTCAGGCTCAGTCCTCAGAAACTCTGCATGCATACAAATAAGACCATTTCCATCACAACACAATGCCACATCTCACTGGGTCTCAACTACCAAAGCCCATAATGCGACACACTCCACAACTCAATATTCTGATCATAGGAGACTCCATTGTGAGACACACTGATGCCCCCTTATCAGGCTGGATAAAGGGAAGGTTACAGTTAGTTGCCTGTCAGGGGCCAGGATTCACCAAATCATGCAAACAATCAGGTCACTTACCCCTAAGTACCAGTATGACTCAGTCATAGCCCCTGTGGGAGTGAATGACCCGAGAAGAACCTCCTTGGACTATATGGAAACGGACATAATTGAGCTCTCAGAAAGTGCATCATAGGGCAGGTATGAGCCTAGCACTGAGCAGCATTCTGCCTTCTCCAAAGATGATGCCTCAATACCAGCAGAAAAGTATAGATTTTAACAATTAGCTTAGCTACTGGTGTCATTCCAAAGGGATCCAATACTTAGCCTGGGAGGACATAGTTGACAGGCCATGCTGCTTTGCTATGGATGGTCTTCACCAGTCACCTCTAGACCTTTGGATATTGGCCAAACATTATCCACCCATATAATGCCTTTTTTTAGGCACTGACAATAGACAAACCTTCCAACATAACAAAAGCTACTCAAGACAAGTTAAAAGTGTTACTGCTCAATTCTAGGAGTCTCAACAAGAAACTGTACTCTTTGGAAGCTCTCTTCACCCTGGAGAATGTCGATGTCTGTGTAGTTATTGAAACATGGTTCAAAGCCACAGAAAGCACTCGGCACTGCATTGCTGTAATCCCTTCCATACATTCTGACCACCCACTGAACAGGAAAGAGCAAAAGGTGGAGGTGTATCTATCTACATAAACGATAAGCACACCTCAAGGCTAGTCAAACAATATGACATGCTTGAGCTACTCCATGTCCAACTCACCATGGGAAACATCCATTACCATATTCTTGCTAGCTGTCTCTCACCATGAACCAGGAAACCCATGATTTACTTGAAGTTACTAGAATCACTTACCATCCAGCCCAATATCATACTCATGGGTGATTTTTAAATAGCCCTCCATTAATTGGGAGACATACATGACCACTAACATGGTGGCTCTAAGATTTCTTGACCTTGTAAATTCAAATGCCCTGGAGCAGCTAGCCTTCGCTTTCACTAGAGAAGCAAACATCCTAGATCTGGTACTCACAAACATGGGAAAGTGCTGTACTGCCCCCTACAGTGATGTCCTCTCTGGTAAGAACAGATCACAAAGCGAATAACCTTGAAATAAAGGTAAAACTAGTTCACCCACCTAACCCCAAAAACTTTAATAACTTTTCTAAGGTAAATCCCGCCATATTAAGGGATGCCATAGCTAGTTTCCAACCTCTCCCAAATAAAAAAAAGAAACCTATGCAGAGGCATACACAAATGCCCTGTACGACCATATAAACAACTGCATAGAAATGGCCCTCCAGACCAAAATAAACCCAGGTCAAACCACAAAAACAAGCTACCCTAGTATTAATAGGTTGTACAACAAAAGAAAGAAAATCCTGGCACGTAGTATGAGGAAATGCACACAAGCACAAAAAGTCCCTCTTTAGTCTAAACAAGCGAATCAGGGAACTAGTCTCTGAAAGCACACTGAGGTAAAAACAGCCTTGAAAACCAAGGATAACTAATAAGGCACTTTTCAGTCATGTCAGTAGCCTTAAGGGTAACACCCAACAATTTGCCAGTTCAGTTGTAGATGGCATCACATATACTCAGCCAGAAGATACATTAAACCTGCTGGCCGAAAGAATTCAGCTCAAATTTCACCTCCCCATCACCCCCAATTCTCCCCCAAGAAATCTCCTCCACCACTCCACTGCCAATCACCATCAAAGAACAGGCTGCCACTGCACTCTACAGCTAAAAACATCTCTTCAATGAGGCCTAACAATATACTAGTTTGCCTCTTAAACAGCCTAAATCAGGACTTAAAGGCCAATAGGATCTCTATTTAACCAAAGCCTCCAGAATGGCTTTGTCCCGATAGAGTGGAGGACAGCAGCAGTCATCCCTATGCATACAGGTGGACCATCTACTGACTCAGGAAATTACACACCCATAAGCTTGAATAGTCTTATATGTAAGTTCATAGGTTGGTACTAGGCTATCGGCCCTAGGGCCTATACAAGCCTAATCATAACAATTCCCTGGCTATTTCTTCTCACAATATTTACTTCCCTGGACCCCTGTCTAGCAGGGCGACTGACGTGATCCCCGGGGTGAATTTCCTATCTCCCATCCAATCGTCAAGGGTCCTTTTGAAGAGGGCCAAAGAGGCGCTTTGCCTGACATGTATGGGCAGTCTATTCCGGAGTCTATGGGTCAGGAACCTATCCCTCCAGCATGTTTTGCTCATTGTGATGACAAGGTTTAGATCCCTGGAGCGTGTGGCTCTGAGGGATTGGGATTTCTTTAAGTGTAGCATGTCCAATAGCTCTGGGTTTGTTATGGCCTTGTATGTTAAGCAGAGATTGCCTCTGAGTAGACGATATGTGACAGAGTATAGCTGGAGTTTTTTTTTTAGACGGTCGGCATAGGGCATCTGCTCTAGACCTGTGATTCTTTTAGTGAGGTATTTCTGCAGACTTTCCAGTTGTTGCAGATGTCTTGACAGGTACATACCAAATGGGGCATTGTATTCTACAATGGGTCTAATAAGGGATGAGTACAGTGGGACAATGACCTCCTTTTTTCTGGATGAAAAGCCCTTACTGATAAGGTAAGCCACATAGAAGGATTTCCTGACTGTTGCGGCGATGTGGTTATCTAAGATGAGACCACTGTCCACCTGTGTCCCCAAGTCTCATATCACACTTTCAGTGTTTAGTGTACTGCCACCTATATGGTAGTTCACAGGTACATGTTTTTTCTCAAAGGGGATAACTATACATTTCTTGGCATTGAGCTTGAGCCCATGGCTCTGGCACAAAGCATCTGTTTCTGTAAGGCCCTTTTGTAGAATATCCACATCATTTGGGGATTCAGTAATGACTCCCAGCTTGCAGTCATCCATGAACTTTGTTAGCCAGAGTCCCTTAGTGTTGGCCTGTACTTCACAGAAGTAGATGCCAAACAAGAGCAGTCCCAGGACTGAACCCTGAGGTACTCCACTTGTCTGGAGCTGGATTTGGAGTTGGCTACTTTTACAGTATGGGTTTTGTCAGTAAGCCAGTTGGCAACCCATCGAGTGATGTAGGGATTAATACCCAGCTTAGTAGGTTTATCTATGATTCAAGAATGAGGGATGGTGTCGAAGGCCTTGGCGAGGTCCAGATAGGCTGTGTGGGCCGCATTACCCTCATCCACAGCTCTGGAGACTGATCTGAAGAAGTCAATCAGGTTCAGGAGACGAGATCAGCCCTTCATGAACCCAAACTGGGTGGGGTCCAATGTTTGAAGGTTGCCAATGTTTTTGTTTACACGTTCCATGGCCTTGCAGATCAGGCTCATCAGACTGATGGGGTGGTAGCTCCCAGGATCCAAGGTGGATCACCCCTTGTGGAGTGGGATAACTGTAGCTGTGCTCCACTCAGTGGGCACGAAGTCTGAGGTGAGGCTATGATTAAACATGACACTTAGATGAGGTACCAGTTCATTCTGTAGTTCATTTAATACACAGCCCGGGATGTCATCTGGTCCCATCGATGCTGTATTCTTAGCTTTGGAGAATGCAGCTTTTACCTGTGTGGCTGTTATTACCGGCATTTGATAATCTTTCAGTATTGAGATGGGCTCTTTAGGGTGAGAGGGGGTGAAGTTGGCACTGAATCGATCTGCCAAGATATTGGCAATATCCTTGGGATCAGATTATTTAATGCCATTCTGTTGTAGCTCAAAGCAGATCTGAGCACTGCCATTTAGATTCTTCACATAGCTATAGAATGTGTTGTGGTTGTCTTTGGAATCTTTGGCAATTTTATTTTCATAACTAGCTGTGGAGGATTTTATGAGGGATTTCAGCTTCTTACTGAGGCTGGTAAGGGAGTTTTTTGCATCCCGGGATTTTCCTCTTTTCTGCAACAGTTTCTTCCTTTTGTTGTAAAGTTTGTTTATGGCAGGGGACTGCCAGATTGGCTTCCATTTTTTTGGAGAAGAGAGTCTTGGTTCTATTTAGGAGGGTAAAATTCATACACGAGTGGATGTGCTCATACAGTGCCTTAGTGTAGGATTCAGCAGTCGAACTTTCAGTTCCCATCTGCAAGGGTGTCATGAAGTTTGTCACTTCTGACTAGAGTAGCATGAAGTTGGCTTTGGAGAAGTTTTTTATGGAGGTTTCCTTACTGGGAGGGTGGGGGAGGGATGTGGATGTCAAGTGTGATTAGCTTATGGTCAGACCTGACCAAAAAGGGGGTAACCCATAGGTGTGCAGCATCGATTTCCCATGTTGGTAATGACCAGCCAGGTCTAGGATATTGGAGCCCCTGGTGGGACCATGGATTAGTTGATCCAGTGCATTGGAATTTATGAATTCCAAGAACCGTTGGGCAAAGGTGTTGGTACACGAGTAGTTTTCCCAGTTAACGGCAGGGTAGTAATGACACAGAAAACTTCCAGACACCGGACCTGACCCAATCTCTCTCTGTCATGGGCAGGTCATGCCTACCGAATCTGGTGGATTTCTTTGAGAAAGTCAATAAAACCTCAACCTGAAAAAGGCATTTGACACAATTTCAAAACTGGCATAAATCCCTCCATCCAGATGGATAGCCAACTGGCTCTCAGACAGGACATGTGGTAAAAGTCTGTGTATCCAGAATCAGCTATAGGCTGGTTACTAGTAGTATGTCATACGGCTAAGTGTTGGGACCTCACCTGATTGGACTATATTTCTTTGAAGTCAAGGCTAATGTGGAAGGTCTCTGAATGACAAAGTTTGCCAACGACTGCAAGCTGGGGGAAATCACCAAATCCCCCAGCGATGCAGATATCCTTCAGGAGGGTCTAGACAAATGATTGGTGCCAGAACTATGACCTAAAACTAAATGCAAAAAAATGCATTAGCACACCCTTTGGGAAGTCAAATACGCCTGCAAATTACATCAATAGCACACCCAAATAAGAGTTGACTAAGAGGTGAGAGATCAAGGTACACAGATAGATAGTAGCCTGAACTTTGACCGCCATGTGCCCACAGTGGTGAGGAAGTCCTTCTGTCTGGCACAACTTGTAAGTAAAGGTATGGCATCCAGATCCAAAGGAAATTATAGTCCTGCTGTACTCATCCCTCATTAGACCAATAATCAAGTACAATATGCCATCCGGCATGTACTTGACTAGGCACTTACAACAGCTGGAGCAACCTCAAAGGTTCCTCACAAAATAAATACAGATCTTCCCTCAGATTGACTAAAAGCACTATACCTTAACTCTGTCTCCTACCGACTACTGAGGAGAGACCTATGCCTGACCTACAAGGCACTCTCAAATCCAGCCCTGATGGAGCTGCTAAACATCTGCAAGTCAAACATCACAAGAGTCACCTGATCTAGGGATTTGAACTTAGTCATTGACTTAAACAAAACATGCTGGAGAGGCAGATGCGTCTCAGAGATGGCCCCTTCTTTGGAACAGGCTTCCTATTCACATTAAGCAGAGCCTTTCCCAGACCTTCTTCAAACAATATTTCTATCAATTGATGGGGAACTGCAAATTCACACAACGTAGTGCTTATGTCCCTTATGACTGTCGCAATCTAAGATACTCAAGGCATAGGCACAAATTCATGCCATCTTCTTGCCCCTAGGGCAATATATTGAGTAAAATCAGGTGACATTGGCTAGGCCTGGAAGGGATCTTAAGCAGTTAGTCTAATAATCTCCTATGAGCCCCATGAACCTATGATTAAAGGAATCTCCTGGTGGTTTAGTTACTCAATGCGATGACCAAATGTTTTATGTCGTAATTGTAAAAATAAAGGCTAAAAGGGTAAAAAAAACTTTGTCTAGTGGATGATGGTGTTGCCCCCACAAGTTTTTACGATACCACTGTATCTCAATTAAGTGTAACCAAGCCAGGGGCTGCTCTCTGGGGCAGGTCTGAAAACAACTGCCCCCTGCTGGATGGTTCAGTCATCCAGTACCAACAGCTTCCTTCATAATATCTCTAGTATGGCTCCATGAAGATTTTTGTCCTTTCCAGAGCTAGCCTTGACATGGCCAGATTCAAGAAGAACCAGGGCTTAGGCAGAAAGTGAATGGAGTATCTTTCTTTTTTTTCACTGAGGTGGCATAAATTAAAGAATTGTCTCGGCGTGTAAAACCATAGCGCTCCTAGGTCCTGAGGTAAGCATCTGATGAACACTCTGGTCACAGTCGAAAGGGCAAACAGGTGAACTAAAAATGTTCATGCTCTGCCCTAAGCCTCAGGTACTGCATGTCGTCTTTGTGAATACCTTAAATCTACATTCAATAAAAGTGACTGTAAACTATAACACAATGAATAATACTGTTTTTTTTTAATTGAATTGGAAATTTTAATAGAGATGTTTAAGGAAAGAGACTATCCTGGAAGATTATTGAACAAAATTAAGGAGGAAACTGTAGACAGAAGAAGTAAAAAGTATGCTCCAATACTTAGTAACACGAATAAGCAAGTTCTTCCAAACAATGACGTTCATGTTATGAAATCAGACATGGGTGATGTTTTAATGACCCATGAAAACGATAGAAATGGGGCGATGGCCATTTCATACAACCTGAAACCCCGAAAGATTACAAGATTGTTAGGATATAGTTTTTAAAGATGAGTTTAAAGAATTATTAGGTGGTGAGCCAAACAGTCTACAGTAGAGGCTTAAATACCAAAAATATTTTGGAGTTTCCACAGGCTACTAACAAAAGAAATAATATATCCAGGATGTGAAAGTGTGGATCATGTAAATATCGCACATACATTAATGATATACCATATGTGATAACTGATGGAAGCGAGAGAACCTTAAGATGTTCTGGGAAATGTAACTAACACCAGTAAGGTGGTTTACATTGCAACCTGCAAGGCCTATACTGCTTATTCTACAGGGAAAACTAATAGAAAATTAAGAGAGAGAATCTACGAACATGCAGCAAATGCTCTTTTTAACCATTCCTTAAGATGTGGTTCGTTTAACAAATTTATTTTTTTTATTGATAAAATTATTATTGATGAGAGGGGTGGCGACTATGACACTATATTAGAATTTAAAGAATTTACACATCAGATTTGTTTGAATGCTACACAAAATACAGGAATTAATGATAGCATTCCCATACCTAGTTTGCTAAAAATGAATTTGAATGTTATATAGCATTCTTACAACAAAGTGTATTTACGGTTTATATTTCAGACAAAAGACGTTGGTTTTATTAAAATAGGATTCATTTTTTATTGAATAATTAGGGTAGAAGAAATGAATGAAGTAATTTTGAGGGACGAAAGTGCTAAGTGTTTTATGCTTTTACAAGTGTTTCATGCTTTTACATTTTGCCAATAATAAATGGAACTAATTTTATTGTGAAATGAATTGGATTTCTTTATATTGGATTTTGAACCCACTATCCTGTGAACAGAACTTTTATGTGAGTTCGTTTAGTTGCTTTATTGACTGGTTATTAGACTAGGGAAGATTAGTAGACAGGAAGTTCTTCCAAAGGAAGGCCCAACGGTATATTGCTTTTCTTAATTCAGTGTTGAACCAAGGAGAGGGATTTGGTTTTCCTGATGTTGTTAACTTACTAAAAGTCTTGGAGAGTTTTAATGAAGAAGGCACAGGAGCACAGTCTAATTCAGGGAGCAGTCAAGTTGACAGTTAAAGTGTTGATGAAGAGAAATACTACTGTTTCAAGCTGCAGGTTCCAGTGATCTCTGGATCATGTACTAATTTACTGGCTGACCACAGGGCAGTTGTGGGTGATCCCTTACATTATCAGACATGTTCCTGCAAATTTAAACTTGCTAGGAAGCAGAAGATGGTACCCAGTCAATTGTGAATATAGGTTTGTATACTGAAATGCACAAGTAGTTAGTTGAGCCAAGACACAATAAACAAGCTGAAAACAATGGGTTAAGATGGAAGGAGCAGTTTATTTTAAAGTTAAATAAGTATAAAGATAGTACAGTTGAATACACGTATCACAAATGCAGATGTTAAGAGTGTATTCACTGTTACAGACCCACTTTTGGGATTTTCCTGCTTGAAAGCCCTCAGCCAGCCTGACTACCAAAGAAAATTCTTTCCGGCTCCCAGGCTGGCGGACGCCCTGACGGGCATCAGTACGTTAAGGTATAAAGGTAGCCAGTCTGCATCATGTTAACAATATTTCTTGCCTTAACTAAGAACAGCCCTATGAAGACAGGAGGTATTGAATGGAGAACCTGATAGAGGAAGGGAGCCCAAGGAGGGGGTCCCTTGGCTGAGTTGTAGGAGGACGGAATGAAGCCTACATAGTAGGCTAAGGGGGGCAGGAAAAGACTACAATAGTGAATACACTTGAACATCTAGTTTTATGGCAAGTGTACACAAATGTACCATGTTCTTTGTGTTTCACTGCTACAGTCCTGACTACTGGGAAGACTTCCAAAGCTGAAAGGAGGGAGGAAGGAGCCTAAGGAGAAGAGAGGATGCCCTATGGACAGCACTGGCAAAGCCTGCTCTAGACTTGGTGAAGGTATGCACGGAGGACCACACGGTAGTTTCTAAAATATCCTTGGTGGGGACACCCTTAATGAAGGCAGCAGAGGTTGCTGTTGCCTTGGTGGAGTCCTGACTTAATTCATACTGGAGATACTTTGCCACGAAAACAAAAGGAAATGCAATCGGAAATCCTCTTGTCCAGATAGAAGCACAGCTATTTGTGCACATCTAAGGAATGCAGAATTCTCTCCCCTTTGCTTTGAGAGTTGGGAAATAAGGAAAAGAGATGGATGGCCTGGTTCAGAGAGGTGTTAGGGACCACCTTGGACATAAAGGAAGGGGTTTGTTCCGAGAGAGACCCTATCCCTGTGGAAAATAAGGAAAGGTTCCACCACCATAACAGCCTGCAACTCCGAAACCCTTCTAGCTGAAGTGATGGCCAGAAGCAATGTGTTTTCCGTGTCAGAAACTTTAGGTCAACTGCAGCTGTTGGCTCAAAAGGGGGCAAGGTCAGCCTCTCTAGCACAAAGTTTAGGTCCCAAGGAGTAGGTTTCCTTCTGGGGGGGTCTAATGTGAATTACTCCTCAAAGAAATTGCCTAAAGAGTGGCTAGGAGAACAGAGGAGGGCAAGAAGGCACGTTTGCACAAGCATGGATTTTAATGGATGAATGAGAGTCTCACTGATTTAGCAGCCCCGTCGGGTATTCCAGAATGTTGGAAATATGTGCTGCTTGGGGATCTAGGTGGTGATCTTTGTACCAAACAGAGAAGATTTTCCACTTAGCTGAGCAAGATTGCCTAGTGCTAGGCCTTCTAGAGTCTTTGAGGATATCTAGTACCTGTTTACTTAGGGTAGCACCACTGTTGGGTGTTGTGGGATCACCCAAGCTGCAAGGCTGAAGGTCTGCAGGTTGGGATGGACAACATTTCCCCCATTCTGAGTGAGGAAGTCTACCCTCTGAGGTAGTAGCCATGGGGTCTGGTTTGTGAGGTTGAGGAGGAGGGGATACCAATGCTGTATGGGCCAGTTTGCAGCTATCAGAAATGCTCTTGGGCCCTCTTTCCTTATTTTGGAGAAGGGCATGAAGTAGAAGGGGAATGGAGGGGAAAAATGAAGTTATGTACTCACCATAATATTCCATCTGAGTAGTTCTACTTCATTTGTCTTCAACCTGTGGGTACCGGATCCAAGTCGGCAAGTTCACTAGCATCTGCTCCGAGGTCCAAGCTCCTCCCCTTACCCATAATACACCCCCACTACCTTCCAACCTCCATATTGAGTTTGCTGCCACTTATACTGAGAACCCAACCTGAAAAAACACCTTACGCATCTAAAACTTCAGCCAAACAGGCTGTCCATATGGTAAGGCCAGGGGGAAGGAGGGAGAGACAAATGAAGTAGAACCATTCAGATGGAATGTTATGGTGAGTACATAACTTCTTTATCTGAAGTAGTTTACTTCATTTGGTCTTCAACCTGTGGGACTGTCCCCAGCCACTAAACTCATGGAAGAATATTCTGGAGCACTGCAGAACCAAATGATGCTCTCTTTCTAGAAATCAAATCCAATTTGTAGTGAGAAATAAAGGTACGAGATGAGGACCAAATAGCTGCAGAACAAATATCATCCAATGAGAATCTCTGCCAAAAGGCTGCAGAAATAGCCATTGACCTAGTGGAATGAGCTTTCACCTGACCCGGAGGAGACAAACCTTTATCCTTATAGACCTGAAGGATGCACAAGGAAATCCACCTAGCAATAGTGACCTTAAAGATAGGTTTACCCAAAAAGGATTTAGAGGACGACGCAAACAATTGATTACATTTACGAAAGGTTCTAGTCCTGTGTAAATAAAATCGTAACTGTCTATGAGCATCCAACAAGTAAAGTCTGTATTCCATTTTGTTAGCAAAATTTGGAAAGAAAATGGGTAAGTTAATGGTATGATTGATGTTAACTTGTGATGACACCTTGGGAAGAAAGAACGGATTGGTACGAAGGGAAACCCTATCCTTATGGAAAATCATAAATTGAACTTTTAATAGACCACGCTTGCAGTTCTGAAACCCTTTTAGCAGAGGTGATAGCCACTAGAAATGCTGTTTTCCAAGGCAAAAACTTAAGATCTGTGGTTGCTGCAGGCTCAAATGGCAGAGCAACCAAAGCTTGAAGAACCATAGTAAGGTCCCGTGGGGGAACAGGATCCTTGACCAGGGGTCGTAATAGGAAAGTCCCTTTAATAAAGACTTTACACAAACTGGAAGAGGCTAGAGAAGCAGAATTCTCTCCCACGTGAAAATAAGAGATGGCAGCTAAGTGAACTTTGATAGTAGAAGAGATTGCTCCTTGTTGAAAACTATTTGCTAAGAAGTCGAGAATGGCAGAAACAGGAGCCATGAAAGGGTCTAAACTCCTTTGAGAAGCCCAAAAGGAAAAACATTTCCATTTGCTGCGGTAAATCTTCCTGGTGGAAGACTTATGAGCTGCCACCAGAACAGACCTGCCTGAAGAGGATAATCCAGGAGTCCTAGCAATTAGGGGAACTGCAGTACCCAAGCCGTGAGCTTCAAACTGTCCAGGCTCGGATGAGGAACCCCCAAGGGGTGTGAAATAAGATCCTGAATGGTATCCAAGATGGAGCCAGAAGATGAGACCAAAGGAAGGGAAACCATACCTGGCGAGGCCAAAACGAGGCAATGAGGATCACTTTGCTCCCCAGTCGACAAGCTTTCTGTAGAAACCTTGGAATAAGAGGTACTGGAGGGTAAGCATACAGAAGACAGGAAGGCCAAACATGGACTAAAGCATCTCTGGGGGTCTCCCCTGGCTGAGGGTTCAGAGCGAAGAACTCGCTGCACTTCACACTGGAAGGAGATGCGAAGAGATCACAGCAAGGCTGACCCCACTCTAGAAAGATCTGCTCCGCTATTGAAGGATTCAGAGACCACTCATAAGGCATCAGTACAGTCCAACTTAACCTGCCTGCTACGATGTTGGACCGTCCCAGAATGTGCGTTGCTATCAGAAAGCGACCGGTGGAGATCGCCCGTTCCCAAACTCTCATGGCTTTGCAACAGAGGGGGCAAGATCTGGTCCCTCCCTGTTTGTTGACATACCAGACCACCGACATGTTGTCTGATTGAACTGCAATGGTTCCCAGAGGAAGAAAGGCATGATGGGTCTGTAACGCCAAAAGGACCGCCCTCATCTCCAGAACATTTATATGCAAACTGGTCTGGACAGGGGACCACAGGCCTTGGACTGTCCTGCTCAAACAATGCCCCCCCACCACCCAAGTTGGGAGGTATCTGTGGTCACTGTGACTTGGACAGGGGCTGGAACAAAATGTAGGCCCCTCCAGGATTTCCGGAGAGTATATCCACCAAAGAAGGGATGACCTGCAAACTTGACTGAGGTGTATCGGATATGATAATGGAAGATCCAACAGGGACCACTGCACCGCTAGTGTCCACTGTAGTACTCGCATGTGTAACCGGGTGCACGGAAGAAGAGTTATGGTAGCTGCCATAGAATCTAGGGTCCTCAAAACTGATTCTGCTGAGGGAAGATGAGAACAGTAGATCAGGGAAACATGCATCCTCAGGTTTCAAAATCTCTCTGCGGTCACGAAGATTTTTGCACTGTAGTGTGTCTATCTGTGCCCCAATGTAGTCTATCATCTAGTCAGGATTTAAAAGAGATTTGGATGCATTGATTGTAATCCCCAAGTGAAGTGCAAGCTGTAGGAAATAATCCCTGGCTTGACAAAGTAGACGCCTGGTGGGAGCAGTGAGGAGCCAATCGTCCAGGTACGGGTAGATCTGAATCCCCAGAAGCCTCAGGTAAGCCGCTACTACCGCCATCTCTTTGGTGAACACCATGGGGGATGTGGTGAGATCAAAGGGTAGGGCTTGAAATTGGTAATGATTGACTCCTAGCCGGAAGCCTGGGGAACCTCCTGGAGCTTCTGTGCATCTTTATGTGATAGTAGGCATCCTGGCAGTCTAACGAGCACATCCAGTTGCTCTCTTGCAGGTAACAGCATGATGGACTGTAAAGTGACCATCCAGAATTTTTCTTTGGCAACTGACAGGTTCAGGGTAGATAGGTCCAGATTGGGCCTTAAGTCCACCGTTTTCTTCGGCACCAAAAAGAACCTGGAGTAGATGCCCGATACAGCCAGATACAGACTGATCTGGGAGGGCGGGTTTGATGGTTCGTTTCTCTAGCAGCTTGGAAATTTCCAGTGCTGCTGCCTCCCTTTGCGTGGGTGGTACGTTCGGGAGGTGTTTGGGAGGTATGGAAGAAACCACAAAAGGGAATGAGTGGCCTCTGGATATGACCTGAAGTACCCAGTGGTCTGATGTTACGGACTCCCATGCTACCAGGTGCAAAGACAATAGACCCTAGACTGCCTCCAGAGGAGAGCAGTCAGGCAACCCCTCAGGGTTGCTGCCCAGGCCTGTCCGAGAATGGTTCTCGACACCCAAAATTCCTCAGACACCCCTCTGTCTCTGGGCCAGCGTCTATCCTGTCCCCCTCTGCCTCTGGGGGAAGAAGGGCCCTGAGTGTCCCGGGAATACCAAGACTTCTAGAGCCGCATCTTCTTTTGCCCTCGCTGATTCCGGGAAAAGGATCTTTGACGGTTCGAGAAGCGGATCCTGATGGCAGACAGGGTCTTCCCGTCTTTCTCACTCTGGACCAGTCTCTGATGGTCTTACCAAAAAGGGTACAGCCGTCATAAGGGGGGTTGGCAAAAGACCCCTTGAAAGGTTCTGAAAACTGACATAACCTGAGCTAGGCGTTGCGCCTCATGGACACGCCGGACCCAGCTGCCCTAGCCACTCCTTCAGTAGCATGTGAAAGGATTCGCATGGACATATTGGAAACTGCTTTTAAAGTGGCCATCCTCACGGAGAACGTGTCTCTGTCCTCCTGCGACATGGACTTAGGGAGAGACTCAGCCAGTTCCTTGACCGAGTCGTGATGTAGTCTAGTAACATGGGCAAGGTAGTTCAGTGCCCAGATGGAAAAGGTTGCAGACACATAAACCCACTTCCTTAAGCGGTTCATCATCCGAAACTCTCGGTCAGGAGGATGAACCGAGGAACACTCCTGGCCAAGTTCCTTTTTAGTGGCTACTGCTACCACCATAGCATCTACACGGGAGCCTTTGTTCCACGCTGGTCTGAGGGTGGACTCAAGATTTTGTCTGGACGTTTCGGGATTGGTTCCATGGTGTCCGGCTCCTTCCTGGCCCGCGAGGTGACCAGGTCCACCAGGGGATCTGCGGGAGGGGGCACCCAGGAAGTAGATGAGCCCATGCCGAAAACCTCCAGGAACACGGATTCATCAGAGGAAGGTATGGGGGCGGACCAACATCCCCGCTGGCGTAGGATTTCCAAGATGTCTCCAAAGGAGAAATCCTCGGGAGGTGATCTGGGGGAACATTCCCCATCATCCAATTCCATGTCCTCGGTGAGGGACTCGGGGGAGTCCAAGTGCCTCTCTTACAAGTAATGCTTGCGAGGCAAGTCTCTGGTGAGGCTCTCCGAGGGGAACTCGCAAGCCACTTGTTCCTCAGGGGGAACCGCCTGGGGCTCCTCGAGCACGGGCTGTCCCTCTGGTAAAATGATGGGATTCGTAGATAGATTCGAGAAAGTCTGGGCGGAGTCCGAGGAAATAGTCAAGGGTCTCGATCCAGTAGAGAGAACCCTTTCTACCAAGTTGAACGCCAAGGGAGAACGAGGCTCTGGGCCAACATTAAGGAAACTGCTCTCCCTGGATCCGAAGCGAAAATCTGAGCCGGGCCCGAAGTGGATGGGGCTACGAGGGGGGGAACTTGGCCCGACAATGGAGCTGATGGAAAAAGTTCTGCTCCCTTGGATCCGACACCCAGGCTCTGGCTCAGAGAGCCACTCTGATCCAAACTGGTCGGATCCGACACACTCCAGGAAGCTGTCAGCGCCGACCCCCTGACTAAGGCCATCCTCGGATCAAAGTACTCCGAACCCGGTGGACGGATCGGAGAAGGAGAAACTGGTGTGAAGAAAGGAAACTAGCTCCCCCCTCCAGAGGGAGAGGGGGCTGGTAAGACTCCCATCTGGATCTGAGTACAAATGAGCCTCCTCCTCATTTTATCCATGTCTACTTCAGATAAGCTTGAGGTGGATCTCGATGAGGCCACGGACTCTGACCTGGCAGGTCGAGGAACTGAGACCCTAGATGGTGGTCATGGCTCCTCTGGCCCTGGGGAAAATCTCGGAGATCAGAGCCAAGGGGAGTCACTGATCCTATCCAGACTTTTGGTGAGAGTAGAAGCAGAAAGGTCCGGGGACCTCTTACATTTTTCTGGCCTGTGCTCTCTCTCCTTATCGCTGCCTCTTCTGCACTCCACTTCCACAGGCTTAGAAATGGGAGGTTGAGTCCCAGCCTGGGAGGGAGGAGAAGCAAGAACAAGAGAGGAAGGAGAGGTGGCCGCAGCAGCCACTGTGACTGAAGCAGTGGAAGAGGCAGCCGCCTCAGTAGTGGGTAGGAGGCCTTTCAGGGCTAACTTAGCCAGTCTATCCTTAACAGTGTGCGGGTTAAAACCCATGCAAATGGTACAGTCTGTACTCAAATGTGCTACACCCATGCACATAACACAAAGAGTGTGGCCATCGGCTGGTGATAATTTGTGGCCACACACAGTGCACCTCTTGAAAACAGGCTTGGAGTCAGCCATGTCTCTGCAGAAGAAAACAGCACACACAACAAGAGAAGGAAAAAAAGAAAAAAAAAATATTTCCTGCTCAGACCCACTCACCACACACTCAAAGGCACACAGAATGCTGAGGGGGGGGGAGGGGGAGCAACACACTCTAACACTGAAAAACTACAGAAAAAACCTAACACACGACGCATCAGTGAGGGGAGGAGGAGAGAGAACCTACACTAACAGCTAACACTCAAACAACTATGAAAAAACTGCTTACTAAACAAATAACCCAACTCACAAACTCAGAGCTCAGGATGCTTCAGGCAAACTGCGGCAAACGAGATCTGGTGGTTGGAAGGTAGTGGAGGTGTATTATGGGTAAGGGGAGGAGCTTGCAGGTCAGAGCAGATGCTAGTGAACTTGCGGCTCAGATCCGATACGGATCCGGTACCCACAGGTTGAAGAACAAATGAAGTAAACTACTTCAGATTAAATAAATGGAAGAAGACAGTATCTGTTTTCCAGGCTGTCTCCTGTTTGTTCCTGGTGTTGAATTTTTGTAGGTGTGCATTCTCCTTGGATGCAAAGAGATCCACCTGTGGAACTCCGCAAGTGTGGGTTATGGTTAGAAAAATGTCTGGATGCAGATGCCACTCATGGGGGTCCATCAGATTTCTGTTCAGATGGTCTGCCAGAGCATTTTGAACTCCTAGGAAGTATTGTGCTATGAGGTGCAACCCCATGGAAAGTGCTGTTTCCAAGATTTGCATTGCTACATCGCAATAAGGGTAAAAATGTGTCGTCGTCCCCCCCCGTCTATGTACCACATTACCGTGGTACTGTCTCTATTAGCACGAGGCCTGGTGTCCATATTTCTTTGAAGGATATCAGGCCCTTTAGTACTGCCATGAGTTCCTTCCAATTGATGCATCTGTCTTGGTAGTTGAAATGCTACTTCCCCTAGGTTTGGAGGTTCTGGAAGTGGGCCCCCCAGGCTGTCTCTGAGGCGTCTGTGGTTAGGGTTTGACCTTGCAAGGAGAATTTGAAGGGGAGGCCCTGATTCTGGGAACAAGCCTGCACCCCCCCCCCCCCCCCGTGTGAACTGTTGTTTGAGGCAAGGGATCAGAGGAATCTGAGTCTCTAGGGACTGTGAGCTCTGGCACCATACATTCTTGAGGTACCACTGGAGCTTCCTCATGTGTAGTCTGGCAAGGGGAACCATGAGGATACATGAAGCCATGTATCCCAGAACTTGTAGGAATTCCTTTGCTGAGATGCAATCTCTCAATTGGGTCCAGTGGAAGTAATCTGTCAGAAAGGAGAGTTTCTCTGGTGGGAGGAATGCCCTTTGGAGTGAGGAGTCCAGAAGGGTCCCAGGAAAACAGCCTTTTGGGCTGGTGAGGTACTAGATTTCTGGAGGTTCACTGTGAACACCAGGGAAGAGAGAAGGCCCTGGGTAAATCTGGAGGTCCTTGATGTGCTTTGCCTGATCTGTGGACTGTATGAGGCAGTCATCTAGGTACATCCAGATTTGGATTCCCCTGGCCCTGCAGAAGGCTATTAGTGGTGCCAGACACTTTGTGATTACTCTTGGTGCAGTAGATAAGCCAAAGGGCAGTGCGGAAACCTAATGGTGACTGGATCCTGCCCTGAAGTGAAGAAATCTTCTGTGGGACTCCTGAATAGGAATGTGGACATTAAGCATCTTTTAGGTCTAGAGAGACCATGAAGGCCTGGGGGGATATTATGGGCAGTAGCTTCTGAAGTGTTAACATTTTGAACTTTGGCATCTGGAGGAACTGATTGAGACTGGACAGATCCAAAATTAGGAACCAAGAACTTTCCTTCCTGGAGACCAGAACAGCCTGGAGTAGAATCCTTTTTCTGTGGACCAATACTACTGTTCCTTGTGATCACAGAGTTTGGATTTGAGCTAGGGCCTCTGCTTTTTCATTTGGAGGAACATCTGGATAACCTCAGTATCTTAACTGCTCTTTGAAAGTGAGTTTGTAGCCATTTGTAATAATTTCCAGAACCCAACTGTCTGAGGTAATGAGGGTCCAGGTATTTATGGAAAGAGACAGCCTTCCTCATAGCTTTGGGATGGGGGTGGTGGGGGTGATTTAGTCATTGCTGTTCTCTGGATGTGGCTTGGGATCTAGAACCCCTTTGCCTTGGGGCTTCTGAGGTCCACTGTCTGCCTCTTTGCAGCTGCTGCTTCGGTCTATGAGGCATATCCCTTTGGAGTTTCCTCTGCCTACTCTTAGGCTGGGAGGGAAAGGTCCAGTGCTTGACAGGAAATTTTCAACTAAACATGGGAAGTTGTACCTGGAGGAAATCTTTTACTGTCTGCACTGACTTCGCCTTATCCTCCATCTTTTTAGGTACTACTTCTGCAGTTGGCCCAAACAGAACATATTTGTCTGGGGGGGGGGCATCCAACAGGTTAAACTTAACATGGTTTGGAAGAGTTTGTTCTTGGAGCCAAGCAGGCATTCTAATAACATCCAGTTGCAGCAGCTCCGCATGATGTCCACAGCATGATAACCACAATGGAGGGAATGTTTGGCTACCTGAGCACTGGAATGACAGAGATGATAATTCCTTGTAAAGATTTTTATCTTCAAAGGTAGAAACCTTATGTTTGAGCTATTCAAGGATAGTCTGTTGATACTTAATCATATAAAATTGGCAGTTTAGAGCCCTTATGGTAAGAGTGGCAGATGTATACATTTTTTTTTTGCCAAACCTGTGAAGAGACTGGCTATCTGTGGGAAGCGGATTTCTGGGTGAGCTATAGGTCCTGAAGTGATCACTTCTGGGTCAGCAGTAGGGTTTTCGTACAGGTATTTATAGGAATCCTGAAACCTGAAAACCTGTCTGGTTTACTTGGGGTAGGTGGGAGGGAGTCATGTTTTGAGGAGGATTTTTGGAAGATATCTTCCACTACTTCCAGAATGGGAGGGAAATAGCCAGTGGCTTATGCTCAGGCAAGTCCAGGAACTCCCTAACTCTCTTCTTTGCCTGTGGGTAGTCTTGAGGTCTTGAGTATCCCACTGAAAATGTCTCAAGACATGGAGGGGCTCTCCAAAGGTGAAATCCTCAGGGGTAGAAGCAGAAGGGAGGATTTCCTCAGAGTTAGAGGACTCATAAGAATGGCCTACCTCACACCCAGAGTCTCCAAGGTCAGTGTTTTCCTCAGAAAGAAGGGGAGCCTGGTAAATTTCTGGAGGGGCATTATTTTCCTTTTCCCAGGGGGAAGGAGCCCCTGGAACTTGCCTTGATCTGCCAATGGAGATCAGCTAGTTTAATTAAATCCTGTTGGGACCACTGTGAAGTGGAGCCAGAAGGCCTAGCTGAAGGCCTTGATGCAGGTGCTTTCCTTGAAGTGGCTAAGGTGTTAGGACTTGGGCCTTCCGACGATCTGATGCCCGTCTCTTGAAAATACTGAATTAGCACCAGAGCTGGAGTGGGCCAAGACTCTGTAGCAGTCTCTGAGCGGTGTACACTCCTCAGAAATCAAGGTCTGCAGAGAGGTCCTGGACCCCACGGATGAGCCAATGTCTAGGGTTTGTGCAGAAGGTACTAATGGCACATCGGACTCCAAAAGGGTGTCTACTGAGACCAGAGTCACCAGTACAGAAAAAGAAAGAGGCTGCGCAAGTGCCTCACCTTGCTCAACAACCACAAGCCTAGAGGGAGAAACAGGTGGCGAATGACTGTCATCCGAAGACCTAAGCTTTTGTTTCTTTTCTTACTTGCATTTAGGAAGTTCAGATTCGGAATGACCAAAAGATGCCATAGACTACAAAAGACTAGACTGTTGGCTACAGAACTTTGTTAGAAATTCAGCCCTACGCCCAACAGTCCTTGTATTAAAATGCGCACAGAAATGACAACTGGGAACATTGTGGTCTGGGCTAAGTAACATAAAGGGAATGAAAGTCTCTGTGTGGGATCTGTTCACCACAATGGAGACATTTATGGACTTTACCTGACATGAGCAAAGGAAAGGTAAAAAGTTCCTCAGTGGGGTACTTCTCTTATCCGACGACACTTTTCTCTGCCTGCCAGCCGACCGACACACCTGAACACAGCTTCAGGCTCTGCGGCAAGAAAAGGCCGATATCATTAGGCAGGCTGGCTACCTTTACACCTGAATGTACTGGTGGTCAGGGCGCCCACCAGCCTGGGAGCCGAAAATAATATTCTCTGGTAGACGGGCCAGTTGAGGGCTTTCAAGGCAGGAAATCCCAACAGTCAGGACTGCAACAGTGAAACACGAAGAACATCTCACAGGTAATGTTTACGGAAAGGTAAGTGTAGGGTAAGATTGGTTTGGGGGGTGGGGGAGTATTTAGTGGGGAATGTAGACAAAGTGCTCTTCAGTGGTTTTGTAGTGGAAATTTTTTAAAAATCAATAGAAAGGGATTCTTGACCTACATTCAGTTAAATTATCTTTATACAATACGGCTACACCTTGTGTGACCTACTTGGTTTTGCAAGATCAGAAAATGCTGTAGTTTATACACAAGTCAGAGATTTAGAAGTGTCTGTAAAGACAGCAATGTCAGGGTAGCAGAATTGGAGGTGTGTGTGAAGATACTAAGCTTCCTGCCCTTAATGTCTGTAAAGGGTTTTGGCATACCTTATGTGGAAGACTGTTAGTACAGGAAGGTGACAAGTGTGGGAGCTTATTTTAGTAGTACTGAAAATATTTACGGTGTAAGTGATGGAGAAATGGTTAATAAAGTATGCAAACTAAGCACATATAATTCTGAGTATTTATGAGGGTCTTTTTTTTTTTTTGCTAGTCTGCAGGATTAGCCCAATGGCTCCCATTATACACTCAACTGACCCCTTCTTTCTTCCATCGATGTGAGAGCTCTCTGGACCATTTGCTCCCTGTTGGAGGCAAGAGTCAGGTGTTTAAGAAGGTCAGTCTGCAGACTGTACTTTCTCCATCCCTCTGCAGCTTTGTAAGCTTCATCATTAATGTTTTTAAGAAGTGCATGTGCATTTCCATGCATGTATAACCTCACAACCAAGCACCACATTCTTTGGAGTGCAGGCACAATAAGCTCTACATGCTGCTGGGGTACACCTGCATTCCCTGTAGGCATTGTCAATCAATGAGTCTAGCTGCATCGTCTTCCCAGGATAAGTAGGCCAATGTCAGTTGCTCACTTCCACCTTCCCCATGCTGCTAATCAAACAAGCTATCACCTGAGGCACAGTCAGAACTTTATCGTTTTGGTCTATAGTGCTAGGCATATCTGGGAGTGTCTTCCTGAGGCCGCTAAATTCACATGACAGAGGTTCTCACACACAAGGATGCATTTCCACTAGAGTGGGAGTGCCGAGTTTATGTTGGCTGTTAACACAAACATTCTGTGTGTGTGTGGGGGGGGGGGGGGGGGGGGGCAGATGACCCTTTTTAGGAATGTGTCTGAAAAACAGACCAAAGTAAATTAATAAATCACTGGAGTAATCCAACTGAATGCATTTGTTATGCAATAAGATGATTCTTCTCAGACCCTTTTCAGCTATAATCCAGATTAGATGGGAAAATATACATGCAGTTTGGCTAGATATATACATAACTTAAGGCAGCCAATAGATCACTATTTTCTGAAGATAAAGGAGAAACAGAGTGTATCAGAGCAAACCAACATAAGCTATGGGGTGAACATGCAAACTTCCCAAAAAGAATGTCAGGAGTGAACCCAGACACCTGTGGTAGTGAAGCAGAAACCCTTAACCACTAACCTACCACAAAGCAATGTAATTTTAAATCTCAGATGTTATTCCAAGTTTATGTCTAATTATCTTCCTTCACAATAAAAGTACTATCATTTGTAATACTGACATCCATAATAATGTATACTTATGTGATAATGCTTGATCTTTGTAGAATTTTGTGTTTTCCAGGTTAACAGATATTGCTTGCTCAGAGTGGAACATTAAAGATTTCTAATAACCTCTTTTGGCAGAAATGCTAAGCCACAAAAAATCACTTCTAAATGCCTTTGCTCTGGAACCTTTTCCTGATGTCCATTTAGTCTTAAAAATGAAACAGAACTGAAGCAAATCATTGTTGTACATAAGTCAATGAAATCCCAAATGCAATTCCTGTTTTTTTTTCTGTTTCCAATATGTTAACATTCTAGTCACTGCATTATTTAAAAAAAAAATCAAAATTATTTACACATGCCAAATGAAATTAGTCTCCTTTCCAAAGATTTCAACTGCAATACCCACATTACTAAACCCCTAAGTATTGGATTTGAGGATTTTTATTTCCTTACAAGAAAATATGTACTTAACCTACACCCTATTTAAACATCTACTGCTCAAACCGCTGAATTAGACAAATGTGACGTTTAAAGACATGTAGGTAGGTGCATGCGTGAATGGGTGTGCCTTCTTTGAAGGTTGGGCGTCAGGCTGGCAACTCGGCACCGTAAAAATCCACTGACGATCATTAGCGGACTGGAGTTCCGCTGCGGCGACCCCCAACCGGGAAAAGCCGAAAGACAAGACCCAATACATTTTTTCATATTTTAAGAAGTTAGAGCAGATTTTCTCATTAATACTGCATGATCTTTGGATGAGATTGTCTAATCCATTATGACACCTCCTTGCACATGGTTTGCACACTCATAACCAGCAGAAAGGTAAGCACACTAACAGATTTATTTTGTATTAACTCAGTAAAAACAACTAGACATCATTAGGGGTACTATATAACTATTGACCATGGGATGGATAAGGCCAGTCTCTAACCAAATAGGATAGGTTAATTCCAGCATACAAAAAGAAACTGGCTAGGCTTAAAATAGCCTGCAAGGGCAGCTAGCCTAGTACTTCCCTATGAACCTATAAGACATGCCCGATTTCAATGCTGACCATTAAACACTAGTGTGGCTCAGTAATACTATCGGTATTAATGGGAAGACAACTGAAAAATATACAATAGTGGGATATAGCTTGTTTGCAGAACAGGACAGCCACACATACTGCAAGAGTAACGCCTCTTGTATCAATGATTTTGATATAAAGTAAAGTAATGTGTGTGTTGGGGGGGAATTCATCAGGCATAAGCAAGCTATCCATACTAAAATGCAAATACAGCCACAGGAAAATAAGGAATAACAATAATATCAAATTGTTAACCAAGTAGGTCCACAGAACAGACACTGCCTTTTCAGGGGTGACCTAGGAGCATTATCTGGTTAAGTGACTTGCTCAAGGTCACACAGTAGGCAAATGAGGGCTGAGGGAATCAAACCCTGTGCCACAGGAAATACAGCTCAGAGTCTTGCCCTATGTACCAACTGCCAAATTAAAGAAGACAGTAATACTTAAAACAATGATGAGCTTCCTTGTCAGTGGAAGTTCACCACTACACATACTATACTAGCGGGTATCATGTTATCTTCTGCATTTAATGTTGACATGTTGTAGCTTTCCTGCTAATTTCTCTAGAATATATTCTTTCCACCAAATGCTTCAACTGTCGAAGAACACAAGATCGACCACAGAAGGTCGAAACACTATTGACGCTATGTGCTACTGGCTTTTTTAGCAATGCTCCAAAGCCGGTAGTGTGCTGAGATCACAGCACAGCAGGGACTGTGTTTTCCCTTTCCTCACTGCAATGTGTTCTTGTAGTTGGTATGCACAAATAGCAGTCTGTGTTTCAACCTTCTCTGGTAAATCTTATATGCTTCAATATCTGAAGCCTTCAGTGTAATGACCATGTTCCAATTTCTTCCATGCACTGTCTTTCGTGTGTGTGTGTGGGTGTGTGTGTGTGTGTGTGTATAGATATATGAACATATGGATAATCTGGCAAGTGTTTGTTATTTACTGCACTGTTCTCTTGCTAAGGTTTTTTAGCTATAAATCCTAGTCCACTCTGAAGTGTGCTACTTCACCCCCCCACAAACCTTTCTGAATGTACTATTAAAAAATAACGGCCTGTTGCTGCCTTAATGCTTACCCTAGAATCTCTGCTTTTCTCTTTTCCTAGTTGAACTCTATATTTACCTACACTAGCATACTGCAGCTCCTGCATAACGGTGGCTACAGGATTGCAATTGGCCACCACAGTCTCTAACAAAAATTGTTTTTCTCCCAGCAATTAATCAGAGTAGGTTACACACATAAAAAACATTTGTTAAGCTTTCTCTTACAGTGCTGTTTTACCAAGCGAGTCACTATTTTGGTCAGCCATAAGGCTCTTTTCTACTCGAGTGTTTGCCTCCTTCCCCTGTAACTAAAGTACACTGACTCTTACATTTGTCTCTCTGACCCTAATTTTCAAAGGTATACCTTGTACCTTTCTGGCTTTCTACACTCAGACATTGATTCCTGTTTAAGTTTTGCTTACTTGTCTGACATTTGAACAAGTAACCCTTGTAAAAATCCTCAAAATTGTATACTGTTGGTCTGTCTTTCCTGCTAAACATAAGTAACATTCAAGTGCTGAGTGCAAGTTTTAGGCCCTTACATTAAACTTACCTCTGGTGTGGTGTCTTGAGTCAATCAAGGTCTCCTTCTAACCACTCCTACTGCCCTTCTCTCCCTCCCTCTTTCCTGAAATAGGTTAAACTGCTACAACTTAGTACACGGATTGGTTCATCCCTGCTTCGCTCGGGCTCGCTTCAGACCACACTCTGCCCCCAAATTTCTCCCACCCCTGGTGCCGCTACATTTATTAGTACTAGACCACACCCCACTTTTTTAAACCAATCGGTAACAACTTGTCACTCAACAGTACCACCCTCAACCTGATACCACCAGTCCTCTAACTTTATTCCTTTTGCCTAAGTTTCAAGCCTCATTCAGTAGCTATACTATCACCCAAAATAGTCTTATTAACTCTACTACTACCCCTGTTACTCATCCCATATCTCCTTATCGCCTACAAATATCAGAGTAACCCAGGTTTCCACTACCCTAAATTCCAAACATCCATCCCATCTACAACAGATAATAATGCACCCTTACTCACCTCCCTCATGCTTAGCTCCTTAACCCTTAAATACTATCATCTTGCTAGACCTCGTTACATTAGCCCTAAAACTAGACACTATTACAAAACTTTATTCAAAATCTTAAAACTCCTACTCGGAATACACTACAACCTCACACAGTTTGGCAACATCCACCCAAACCCTGGTCCTTCCCCACCTGTTGACCCTAATCCCCCTACTATATCCCCTACCAACATAGCTCCAACAAACAGACCACCTAACTCACTGCTGGCCTGCCATCTAAACATTAGGAGCATAAATAACAAAACTCAGCACCTGCATGCCCTCTTAGCTGTTCATTTCCCAGATATATTATGTCTAACAGAAACGTGGCTAAAGCCTGCCACCAGGGTACAATGTGTTTCGACTAGACCGTACCAACCAGAAAGGGTGGTGGGGTAGCCATACTTTACAAGTCTACCCTATCTGTCAGCATACACACCCACCAACCACCCCAGTTCAATACTGCTGTGATTCTCATCTCAAAACTACAAATCAATAAAAACAAAAACATAAACTTTGTCTGTGTCGACATTCCCCCAGGGAGGAACACAGAAACTTTAGAAGACATCTTATATTGGTTATCCAATAACTACCCCCAATAAACAATTGTTTTTGGGGATTTCAACATTGACTGGAACACTTGCTCTTGTGAAACCCCCACAACCCACATAAACCTCTACGGATTTAGTCAAATCATAACCTCCCCCACCAGGACAGGAAAACCCAACAACAAGGAAAGTACCCTAGACTGGATACTCATCAATGCCTATCTTCAGTCCTATAAATCAGGCACTTTGCCTGATGAACTAAGTGACCACTGTCTCACCTATGTAATCGCGCTCAAAGTAGACTTCTCCTACCAACCCAACTATAGAACATTAAGAAACAAGAATTTTATTCTCACCAAGTTTCAAAATGAACTTAAGGCATGCAACTGGTCAGTACTAAAAAGTCTCCCCCTAGATGAAGCAGTAGCATACTTTAACACCAACTTCCTTGCTATTCTTAACTCCCATGCTCCCAAACGCTCTATTAGAACCAAAGTTAATACTGCACAGCGGCTTTCTAAAGATACAAATACCAAAATTTCACTCAAAGCATGGGCCACCTACCGAAAAATAAAGCCCCACTTAATCAATTAAGATTCAGACAGCTAAGGAATGACACCAAACAATCCATAACCTTAGACCAAAAGAACTACAATTACCATCTACTGCAAAAACACCAAAACAAACCTCAAAAGTTCTGGGCAGGAATAAACAAACTACTCCACCCAGGCCAAACCGCCACACCACCTCCTCAGCTTCCCAACAAAAATCCCCAGTAGACATTGCTAATAACTTCAACAGCTTCTTCACAGAGACTACCTGGTCTCTAGCCAGCCAACTCTCTCCCAATGGCTCTAATTCTAATGCAGTCACACCCAGTACCCAAACATACTTCACCTTCCAACCTGTTCCTACTCAACTTATCCATGCCCTACTTAAGAAACTAAGACCCACCACCCTGGCTGCCAACTTCCTCCCAGCAGACTATCTGTATAGCCAACTGATTATGGCCTATAAAATCCTCTATAATCCGGACAATGCTCCTGCACTTAAAATATTATCACCCCCTAAAACAATCCTAGACCGCTTCGATCCTGTACAAATTACTAATTCAGACTACCAAAATTAATAACACAGCCGGTGACTCTCTCTTTGCAAACTCTGTAAGTAGACCCTGGAACTCACTTCCAGCTGATATTACCTTACTTTTGACCTTAGGTCAATTTAAAACTAGACTCAAACAACATTTTGCACTTAACTGGCTATGTCAATGTATCAAGCCTGGCTAACTCTCTCTAGAATGTGTAAAAATCTGTTAACCAGTTTACTGTGTAATTTAATTTAATCCTGACTTACACTCGGGATTAACTCTAACCTGTGGAACTTGTTTAACTTGCTTACTTATGTAATCACTGCAGATAGTCTGTTTGTAATATGTAATGATGCTATTATGTAATGCTGTATCTGCTTACCCTTGGAGCTTTTCTCCCCGGGCCTCCACTGAAAATGGACATGCATCCAGTCGGACTATCCCGGTCAACAAATGTAAAATAAAAAAATAAATAAATAAATCTGCAAAAGGCTGCTGACACCATAGCATACCCCATCTCAATCTTGATAAACAGAGCTATACCTGAAGCTACTGTACCCGCTATATGGAAAATCTCCCATGTCATAACTCTCCATAAAGGAGGCAGTTCCACTGAACTGTCAAACTTTAGACCCACAGCTATTCTGTCACCTCTAGCTAAAATTATGGAGAAGTGTCTACACATACAGCTCATGCACTACCTCACACAGAACAAGCTGCTGTCCAAGTTTCAGCATGGCTTTAAGCCACACCACAGTACTACCTTCTGTCCTCTTCTCTCTAACATCATTAATCACAACCACAATAATAACAAACTATCCCCAGCACTCTTTCTAGATCTATCCAAGGCTTCTGACATGGTTGACCACAAAATGCTTATAAATACCTTGAAAGCCTTCTCCTTAAACCACCATACACTCCAATGGTTTCAATCCTACCTGCAGGGCAGGCAACAGGCAGTCCTATGGCAGGACAAGGTATCATCTTGCCTACCCATCACAACACGAGTCCCCCAGGGCTTGAGACAAGGACCCCTTCTTTTCTCCATCTTTATCAACGACCTTCATTCAGTCATCCCAGATGCTACCTGCATTCAATATGCGGATGACTCCACCTTGATTTGTTCTGATACCTCACCAGCTACTCTATTCACATTAACCCAAAATACCTTCAATACAGTGGAAAAACATCTAATTCTAATCCCCAACAAAACTAAGCTGCTCCTCTTCTCCCCCACACGCAGGACCCCCCTACCATACTTCAGCATAACCGTTAACAATGGCACTATCATCTCCCCAGAGGCCCAAACTAAATTACTGGGTGCAACAGTTGATAACCTGAAGTTTGATGCGCATATCAATCAAACTTTTAAAACCATTATAAAAAACCTGGCTCTCTTTACAGAATCAAACTTTTCCTTACCCCCACTTGCTAGAACTGCAATTGCCCATTCCCCATCTACTATTAATTCTTCTCTACGCCTCACCTCTATTCTCCAACATAAACAAAACAGATCTTAATAAACTATCATCCTGCTATAACCACATTACCAGATTGGCTACTGGCACAGCCTACCGGACACACCACTGTCACAACCTAAATCACCTAGGATGGCTTGAACTGCTAAGCCTACTGCAGTTCAACCAGCTAATAGTGGCACACAAAGTCCTTTACCAACCAGAAAATACACCTGCACTAAAAAATATCATCAGCCCTTTCACCAGCACCCAGCCACTGCGATTATCCACTAGACTCATAGTACAAGCATACAAATCCAACTACTCAGCTGGGGACTCTCTGTTTGCCAACTCTGTTGGAAAAACATGGAACAGACTCCCAGCTAACTTGACCATAGAACCCTCACTAACTCTATTCAAAAACAAACTGAAGAAATACTTCAAAACTCATTGGTTATGTCCTTGCACTAACCCCAAATAGTGACCTCTCCATTACTTGGGTGCCTTACCTTCAACTACTTTTAACTTTTTTCTACCACACCATTTCAGGAAGGGTCAATTGTATAACTGCTGCTCAATGTGTCTTAAACCTGACTGTAATGTTATGTATGTTTAACTTTGAAAATAATGTTATGTTTTATAATAAGTTAGTGCTATATGTACTAAATATTGGTACTGCTTATGACTGTAATCTGCTTGAGACTAACATTCAGAAGCTTCAAATGAAAATTTGCATTGATTAATACAACAGATTTGTGAAAAACAGTATACAGATCAAGAAATTTTGATCTGTTTGGAAAAAGAAGCATCTGAGGAAGTGCAAAAATATAAACAACAAAACCAAGAGATATTTGAAAAGTATAAAAAAAGAAATATGTACATGGGAAAGAAAGAGAGATTTGATACGGTGCAATATTTATGCAAATAAGAAAGCCAAATTAATCAATATAAAGAAGGCAGCCCCAAAGATATTCAAAGAGAAATACAGGCAAATGCATCCGGATATGGAAAATTTCACAATACAAAAATATCACCACAAAGATGGAATATAGAAAAGAAAATCAGTAAAGTAGAAAAATAGAAGTTTGAAGTTATGGAATGCCTGTGACGTGAAGGACTTGGTGCTGAAAGTCTAACACAGGTTACATCACAGCATGTTGGAGTGAGTCCCCAAAGTAAAGAGAAGCGGAAAGATCAGGAAACATCCAAAGAAGAAATATGGACTTGGGAAAGAAAGATATTTAATATGGTGTAATACTTATGCAAAGGAGAAAGCCAAACTAACCAATATAAAAAGAGCAGCACCAAAGATATTTGAAGAGAAATACAGGCAAAAGAATCCGGACATGGAAAGCTTTACAATACAAAGAAATAAGAAGACAAAGAGGAAAAGTAGAAAAGGAGATTAGTAATGAGAAGTTACAGAAACAGAAATTGAGGTTATGCAGTACATGCGAAGTGAAGGATTCAGTTTAGAAAATCTAATTCAGGAAGCACCACAACAGGAATGAGCAATGGCTATCCAAATTAAGAGGAAACCAGTGGAACAGGAAGCAATTGGTCAGATGCCATATGAAGATAATTTGGAGCCTTCCACAGGAAACTCGTAACAAATGTTCACTTGAAGCTAGACAGCAAGGGAATGAACAGGAAACTCTGATGCAGTCGATGCTGAGGAATGATAGGCCAGTGAGTTCCTACATGATAGAGCAACGGATGGCACAGGATGAAGTTGAAGAGAATGTGCCACAGGAAGATGCTATAGAACAGTGCATAGAATGCCTGAAGGAAATGGAAAACTAGTGATGTGCCCTCAGTTTGGAAGAAAATAAGCTGAGAAGAGGTGCTTGACTTAATAGAAATAGACGAATATATCAAGATCATTGAAAGAAATAGACTGCAGAAGGTTAATAAAACCCAAAAAGTCAGAAGTCTGATCAAACAAATGAACACAGTCATTAGGACTGTTCATACAGATCCAGGCGATATAAAAGAAGTAAACAGGATATATTACTGTACAGCTAAATTAACGGATAAAAGTTCTACCGAAAGAGCATAGGGTAGTGAGGGGAAAGGAAGGGCAGAAATTGAATACCATTATGGAAATATCGAATAGAGAAAACTATAAAGCAGTTAGGACAAGTGTCGTCACTGTTAGAAGACTATAGAAGAGGGAACAGATCAACAAAAATACTAAGATAGACAGATGTGATAAAAGCAATGCGCGGTATTAGAACAGACCAGGATCTAGCATGCACCATCGCAAACAAACTAAAAATCTCAGCACAGGCAGAAAAAGTTAGAAAATACGAAGATAAATATAAAGGAAAAGTACAAAATAAGCAATTTATTGATGACCTAAAAAAGTTTTACAGAGAATTGGGAAACAAGGTAAAAGGAATTGAAAGCCCACCAAAAAAGAAGAAATAGATACATTTTAGAGACATACCTATGAAGATCCTGTGGAATATAACAAAGATGCTAAATGGATAGAAGTAACATAAATAAGTTGTTTAAAGGTACATGATATGAAATGGGATGAAGTAACAGCCAGAGAGATTGAAACAAAAGTTAAGAAAAACCTCAAATTGGAAAACCCCCAGACCCAGATGCAGTACCTAACATTTGGTTATAAGTACTCGCATCTTTGCACGAAGATTTAACCATGAGTTAAGACACCAACCTAGCTAACAGGAAAAACAATGCTCCTACTAAAGAGTGACCCTGCAATCTATCCTAAAAATTATAGACCAATAACTTGCCTTCTGATAAACCATACACGGGAATTGATGCCGACAAATAGTCGCTTAGAAGAAAACTCAATTATGTTAATAGAACAAAAGGGCAATAAAATAAAGTCATATGGAACAAAGGATCATTTGTTGTTAAAGTCATAGTGAAGACCTGTAAAAAGGGGAAGAATTTAAGTATGGCATGGACTGACAACAAAAAGGTATTTGATAGTATCCCACATTCATGGATAAAAGAGTGCTTAAAACTGTATAAGATGCACCCTACACCGATTGACTACGTTACAGTGACCATGAAACAGTGGCAGACCACTTTGCAATTAAGCCATAATAAAGGACAAATTATTCTTCCAGGGATAAAAGTTCAAAGGGGGATAATCCCAGGGTGCCTCTGTCACCGCTGCTATTCTGCTTTGCCCTTAACCCATTAAGCTGTCTACTTAACAGCTTAGGCTATGGCTACAATTTGGCTCCTAGAAAACAAAGTGTAAATACTTCTCATCTTCTCTTTGTCGATGATTTAAAACTGCATAGCTCATCAGATGAGGAACTGAAAGCACGACTGCAATTTGTCAAAACTTTTTCAGATGATATAAGAATGTCATTTGGTCTTGATAAATGTGCAAAAGCAACCTTTAAAGCATGAAAACTGCAGCACCAAGAAAACATAAGCTTGGGACAAGAGTGTGATCTTAAAGAACTTGAACACGAGGAAGTTTATATAACATTTGGGAACTGATGAAGGATCAACAATAAAACATGAAAAATTGCAAATAAAACTTAGTAAGTAGTACTTAAGACTTAAATTAATCCTGAAAACAGCATTGACATCTAGGAACAAAATCCAAGCTAATAAACCAGTTTGATTTTCCTGTCCTAACTTACAGTAATGGAGTGAATGACTGGCCCCAAAACATGCTGGACAGATTAGACAGGAAAACAAGAAGGATGCTTCATGCTCACCAAATGATTTATAAAAATCAGTGTATACCAAGATTATATATTCCCCAATTCCAAAGGAGGGATGGGCCTCCTTGAAATTGATTACATGTGCAGATCTGCAATCGTGGGACTCCACACATCTGCTGACCTCACAAGACCCAAATGTAGTGAAAGTTTTGAAACATGAGGAGAATAAATCTAAGATGACTTTCCTGCTTAATCTAGCAGAAGCGTATTGGCGTCAAGCAGGAATGGAAATCAAACCACAAGCAGATAAAAACCAGGCAGCAATTAAATGTGCCAAAAAACAAAAGAAAGATAATAATGTGAAGGACCAGATGAGAAGGCAAGAAATGTGGAAAATGCATAAATATAGCTGCAAGCATAAAAAACTTCTGGAAGAACCTCATGTTAATCAGGAATGAACGCAAGAATGGTTAAGGAAAGGCAAATTCAAACAGAGAGATGAAAGGTTAATACTGGCGGGACAAGATAGTGGGTTACATACACGATGGTTTACAAAGTCCACTGAACATGTGGGAGAAACAGACAAATGTAGGTTTTGCAAAACAGAACTGGAAACAGTCAGACACCTCGTTGCTGGTTGCGACATACCAAAGGTAGAAGGACTGTATACTAAAAGGCATAATAATGTGGCAAGACTGTTGCACTGGGGATTGTGCAAACATTATGGTATTGAAGTGGGTGAAAAACACTGGAAACATGAGCCACAAAGCATCATAGAAAATGACATCACATGGGATCATCCATTACCAACAATTCAAAAGACAGATGCTAGAAAACTGGATATAGTGGTCCAAGAAAAGAAGACAAAAGTAGCATTGATCAGTGAAATCGCCACACCCAGTGACTACAGTGTCCTTCATACAGAGACACAGTCATAAAATATCAGGATTTTCAGGCAGAAACTAGAGCAATGTGGAAGAAAGATACCCAGATAGTTCCAATAGTAGTAGGCGCAATGGGTCTTATAACTACAATCATATTTAGATACGTTACCAATACACATAACCCTGTACTAACTACACAAGAAATCATTACTGGGCACATTGCGGGTGCTGCAAGGAGCACTTTTGGCTGACATCAAAGAGTGAAACAATACTAATTTCATGAACTTTAACCGCACTTTGACTTAGGAATGGGGTTTGTCCCCATCATGGTATTAGAATCTCAAAAGATTTGGAGAAATTAAAAAAATATACATACATATATACACATACACACACACATTTTTTTCATATATATCTGTATTTATGTATTTATTCACAGTTTGTTAACCAGGCAGGTGGACTAGTACGAGGACCCTTTCCACCCATAACTCGGGTCACAGGGCAAGACTATATATTAATGACATACATTACAAGTGAAATATGAATACCACCGTGAAATTTATATAACTAACAGTTGTTACATCAAAAGGAAAACAAATAAAACACATAACTAATACAAATACAATGAGCAGAAAATGTATTTTTGTTTTTATCTGGTGCAGAGAACACAAAGAAAAGTTTTTTATTTATTTCCATTTGTTTTCTGGTGTAGAGCAGTGATCTCCATAAAGACATTTTTAACACACTGCCCAGGAGCGGTGTCTGGTTAAGTGACTTACTCAGAGTCGCAAGGTTAGGCAAATGGAGGCTGAGGGAATCAAACCTTGCAGCACTGAACCACAGGAAAAGGCTCATTAACAGCTCCTTAATCCTCCAAGACAACTGCCAGATACCAGAGTCAGATTAATATGCAAGTATGTACCCTGAAGAGGGGCAATTTGGTTGCTAAAGTAATACAGACTTTCTACAAGTGCTAACTTTGCTTTCCAAGTACAGAATATAGTATAAAACTGAACTTCATGTGTGCTGCATCTTACTTTAACTATCTGAATCTTTACTTTATTTAAACCCAGAGTTCTGACGGAAGTATTTTACCACTAACTAAGTTACCAAAAATACATAATTAATAAAAGTGATGATGAAATATTCACAGAAACACCAATTTTGTTTGACTTGCTGCAGAAAATGCTCTCTGCCAACTAACCCTTGCCAACAGTTTTCCTATTGAAAGCACAGCAACTGCTAATCAGACTTTGTTAAAAGTCTGTAATCACATCTTAAGAAATGTATTTATCAATTTATACATACTTATCAGGCCAGTGCACTTTTCAGTACTCACCAATTTCAGTCTCAGTATGGGTGAAATACGAAATATTTCACAAACAACAAATACAGAAATGTAAGCAATAACAGAGTAGTGCAGAGTAGTTACACAGGCAAGCTGTATATACACATTCTAATGAATAAGCAAAGTGCAATGTACCGAGTGTAATGTACAGAATATGTATTAGTTTCTAAAGTGTGTCAACCTTCATTAAATCTAGAGAGAGAAGAAGAGACTTGGAAAAGAGATAGGGATAATGTGTTAAGTGATATGTCCTACACTGTAGCAGGAGCATTTGGCTGGATGAATAAGTGCTTTTTGGGCTGCATTCTGACGTGGAATAATTGCTGATTTCCTTTAGGTCGGATGGGGAGAACTTGCCAAAGAGAGAGCACGTGTAGTGCTATGGAGTTTTGTTCTAGGGGTAATGAAGTAATACAAATGCAACTGCCTCAGATATTCTGGGTGTTGAATACCTATTTCACTTCACAGGACTGAAAAAGAAATCTTAAATTGTTTACTTCATGAATATTGAACTTATTTTGTAGTACTGTTACTTTGTGGGATATACCCAAGTTATAAATAACTAAACTGCTGTGACAGTGAACTGCAGTTACATTCTTGTTACTTTTTTGTTCTGTAGTTTTTTCCTTGTACTATACAATGGACACACCACTTTCTGCCATTTCTTTGACAGTACTTTTTTTGTTTTAAGTGTATGAAATGAAAAGGGTCACTGAATAATTTCCCAACCCAGTAAATAAACATAAAAATATATTGAAGTACATATCTCTTAGGTGGGACTAAAGACCCATTTTCATGGAACCCTAAAATCTGAACTAAAAATGGAGATCTCCACATAGACAAAACAAACATACATTACAATAAAATCAAAATCTCAAGTAAAGAAAATATTACACAAGTTGTTTATTGGAAAAAAATTTGAACAGCAGCCATTCCTGTACATCAAGAAAGAAATGTGCAGTGGGTAAGGGGAGCAAAAGTGGAAAAGACATGCAAGATGCTCAAAGTGAGTGCTTCCTTCAAGTTAGGCTAAAAAAATCAATTGATGCTATACCAAAACAAAACATTACTAATGCAGCTAGACTGCTAAGTGAATCGAGTCCCATTATCCATCTCCCTGCATTTCACTGAGATCTTTAAAAATAAGCAAAATAAACTAACACATGAGATGAATTTTCACAAGGCCATACCTCACAGTGATTTCACGCTGAGATGAGGTAGAAAATTCCGACCAACGTTTCGCAAGGATTTCATGAGATGAGAGGCAAGAGGGAGAAAAAATACAGTTATCTCAGCTATACTGTAAAACAATAGCTGTTTTATAAATGTAAAATTAAGAAAACTAAACAATGTAAAAAAGCAGACCTATACACGTGGCAGTTACTGTCTTCATTTATCATGAATACATCACCAAATTCCTTCATGTTGTGTTCACAAGAGCTGTTCACCAGTAATGCACTTAAGCGAGTTTTAAAACAGCCACAGTAGCACAACATAAAAAAGGTACCAATTCAGTAAACATATTTAAAGGACCTGCAAAAGAATATGCTGCAACCCCCAAAACCAGTTAAGGGAACTTAGCCTAAAGCAGTAAAGGAACTTTAGCCTAATGCACTGCTCCTTTTGGCATTATTTTTATCATCTTAAATTATTAGGCCCAGACATTTTTAACTAAATATAAACAAACCACCTGCCTCCATATAAAACATTTGCTACAAAACCAAACATAATGCCAATAATTTAACCATATTTTTTGGTTTCTACAGTTCAAAGTTTAAGAGTCTAAAGAAATATCATAAAGCACTTAACACCCAAGAGTGCACTACAATAGTACAAGAAAGCAATGCGAAGTGCTTGGAGCTACAATGAGTGCAGCAGTAGTACATTGCCACTTCTATTCTGATTAATAAATACTGAATCATGCCACTAGATTTCCTTTGGATGAAGTCTACACTTACAAAAGTACAGTTTTGTACCTACCATAAATGTAGATGTTCGAAGATCCACACTGCTGCAGTCCTTACATATGGGTAGTCCGCTGTCCTCGGTCGGCCCGAATACCAAAGTATTAGGCTGACGTCGGTCAAGGCGCTTAAAACTGACATCAGGACGTCAGGGTACAAAAGCGCATGACCGACGTCATTTCCTCAGTCTTTTCTTGCCCCAGATGTCAGAAGGCCCTAACAAGAAAGGCCAAAGCCAAAAACTAGCAAAAACTAACCAACCACCCGTGCACTAACCATATTTACAATATGTACAACACAAACCACACCACCACCTTCAACAACAGAGGGGAAGGAGGGAGGGTTGGACTGCAGCAATGTGGATCTTCGAACATCTACATTTATGGTAGGTACAAAACTGTACTATGTTCTTCATCTCACATTGCTGCAGTCCTTACATATGGGTAGAATCCCAAAGCAGAGGTAAGGGAGGATGGCAACACTATAAAGCATTAGGAGCTGCCAAAATGCCCTGTAAAATTGCAGTGGCAAATCCAGCCCTAGATTTAGAGTAAAGTGGAAGGTGGTAATGCTTGGAGAAAGTATGCACTGAACTCCAAGTAGCTGCTTCCAAAATATCTTTAGTAGCCACCCCTTAAAAAGCTGTAGAAGTGGCAGTAGCCCTAGTGGAATGAGGCCTAATCCCAGCTGGAATCTCCTTACCATGATGGGAATAACAGAAAGCAATACAAAACCAATCCACTTAGAAATAGTTTGTTTTGAAACAGGTTTGCCCTGAGAACCCAAAGCAAAAGAAACAAACAACTGCTGAGACTGCCTGAACCCTTTAGTTCTGCTCAAATAATATCGCAACTGTCTGTGTATATCCAAAGTGTGCAAAATCCTTTCCCCTTTATTTTGGGGGTTTGCATAAAAGTAGGCAAATGAATAGTTTGGTTTAAAGCCACACTAGAAACCACTTTAGGCATAAAAGAAGGGTTAGTACGCAAAGACACCCTATCCTTGTGGAAAATTAAGAAAGGCTCAACTGCCATAAGGGCCTGTAATTCAGAAACCCTTCTCGCAGAGGTAATGGCCAACAAAAAAGCAGTCTTCCATGATAAATATTTCAACTCTGCCGATGCTGCAGGCTCAAAAGCTTGTAGAGTGAGTTTCTCCAACACAAAATTGAGATCCCAAGCAGGAGTAGGAGCTCTACGTGGGGGTCTTATATTCTTTGCCCCTCTAAGGAATTGCCTAAACAAAGGCTGAGAAAATAATGGTGGGTCACAGTCAAAGTGAGCAGAAATTGCTGCAGCATGAACCTTTATAGAGGAGAAGGACAAACCTTTGTCCAATAACTCAGTAAGGTATTGAAGCGTAACACTTAAATTAGGTTTAGAAACATCAAAGTCCTTTGCTGTACTCCAAAATAAAAATCTCCTCCATTTATCTGCGTAAACTTTCCTTGTACTAGGCCTTCTGGCCTCCAAAATAACATTCAAAACTTGTTGTGGAAGCTGAGACCCTCCAGGGTTTAAAACAGAATATGCCAGGCTGTCAGATGTAGAGAATGAAGTTTGACATTGAGTAAATGACTGTTCTCCTGAGACAGCAGGTGAGGAATCGAAGGCAAAGGCCATGGAGGCTCCTGTACCAGACTTCTCAGTAATGGGTACCAGTGCTGTCGAGGCCAATCTGGAGCTATTAAAATCATGTTTGGCTTGTCCTGTCTGACCTTCAGCAGTACCTTTGGGAGGATAGGCAGAGGTGGAAAGGCATACACGTGAAGATTGCTCCAATTGAATGAGAAAGCATCCACTTTCCAAGCTGTGGGATGAAACCTTTTTGTGCAAAACTTTGGCAGCTGGTAATTTAGTGGAGAAGCGAACAGATCTATGTCTGGAGTTCCCCATAACACTGTCAATCTCTGAAATACATGAGGATCCAATTTCCACTCGTGGGGATCCATAATTTGTCTGCTCAACACATCTGCTAAGGAGTTCTGTGCTCCTGGCAGAAACCTTGCCTGAAGATTTAGCTGTAAACTGAGAGCAGTCTCCCACAAAATCATTGCTTGTCTGCATAGAGGATAAGAATGTTCCCCTTGCTTGTTGATGTACCACATGACAGTTGTGTTGTCTGTTTGAATCAACACCTGCCCTGGAAGAAGTAAATCCTTGAAAGCTATCAATGCAAATTGGACTGCTAACATCTCCTTCAAGTTGATATGTAGATGTTGAAGTCTGGCAGGCCACGTGTCTTGTACCCATTTTCCATTTAGATGAGCTCCCCAAGCTTTGTCTGAGGCATCTGTCGTTAAAATCTGACTCGCCTCTGGCCGGGTCACAGAGAGTCCCTTGTTTAGGTGACATTCCTGAGCCCACCACAAAAATTCCTTTTGAATGCAAGGTATTATCTGAATGACAGTGTCCAAATCTTGGCAGTGCTGTGTCCATACATTCTTGAGATACCACTGTAGCTTCCTCATATGCAGTTTGGCATTGGGAAGTACCAGAATACAAGATGCCATGAACCCCAAGGCTTGAAGGACTGTCCTTGCAGTCAGCCTGGACTGACGAGACAATTGGTGGAAGTAAAGAGAAAGATTCTTTTGTTTGTCCGGGGTCAAAAAGGCCATCTGGGCTGCTGTATTCAGTCTCACACCCAGAAAGCACATGTCCTGAGAGGGTACTAGACTGGACTTTATTTCGTTCACAGAATACCCCAGGCATCTTAACACTGCCATCACATACTGTAAATGATGAAGTTCGTCCTTTTCTTGGGCCAGAATCAGGCAATCGTCCAAATAAGGATAGATTTGTATTCCTCTTAGCCTGAAGAAAGCTACCACTGGAGCCAGAACCTTCGTGAACACTCTGGGCGCAGTAGATAAGCCAAAGGGCAATGCAGAGAACTGATAATGTGAAGTCCCAGCCCGAAAACACAGATACTTCCTGCAACTGGGCCTGATAGGAACATGAAGGTAAGCTTCCTTGAGATCCAGAGTCACCATCCAGTGATCTTTGCCCAGTAGAGGTAAAAGCTGTTGTAACGTCAACATTTTGAACTTGGGAATGTCCAGATATGTGTTGAGGATAGATAAGTCCAAAATTGGTCTCCACGTGTTTCCTTTCTTTGGTACTAGAAACAGGCGAGAATAAAATCCTAGGCCCACTTCTGGCAGAGGGACCGGTTGTATGGCCCCTATTTGAAGTAGTAGAGAAATTTGTTTGTGAGCCTCTAGTCTTTGCTGAGGAGGAACGTCCGGCATGCCTTTGAAAGGAGGCAAGGTATGGAAATAAAACTTGTAACCCTGGTGTATGATATCCAATACCCATTTGTCTTGGGTAATCAACATCCAATTTTCCTTGAAGAGTGCTAACCTTCCTCCCAAAGGTGCTGCCAGGCAAGAAGGATCTGGCAGCTGGAAAAGTAGGTCATTGGGCCTGTTTACGAAAGGACTGGCCCCTGCCCTCACCCGAAGATTGTGCAGGTGAACTCCCTGTTCTAGGCCTGAAAGAACTCTGAGCTCTGCCCCTACCACGCCTAGATCTACCCCTAGACTGAGAATCATAAGAAGGATACGCCCACCCCTTAGCAGGCCAATTCCTACTAAACTTGGAGGCTGAACTTGCAAAAATCTTTAACAGCCTGCATAGACTTAGCCTTGTCTTCCATTTTCTTCAAGACTGACTCCACAGGTGAACCAAACAACACATCAGACTGCAAAGGAGCATCCAAAATCCTTGTCTTAACATGGTCAGATAAATTCTGATCCTTCAGCCAGGCGTGCCTGCGAAGAACTGAGCCAGTGGCAGCCACCCTAGACGAGGCCTGCACAGCATCAAAACCACACTGTAATGAATGCTTACCCACCTGTTCAGAGACATGCACCAACTCTTGTAATTCTTTACACTCAATGCCTTCCGCCAGAGCATCCACCTTAGACTTCAATTGAGAAAGAAGAAAGTTTTGATATTTCAACATATGAAACTGGCAATTCAAAGCCCTCATAGCTAAGGTAGAAGATGTATAGACCTTCTTTCCCCATCTATCCAAAGCTCTGGCTTCTTTATCTAGAGGAACCGGATTTTTACAACAGAGGCCTTGACACCCTTAGGTCCCTGACTAATAGTTTCTGGGTCCGCCCTAGGACTCTTATAAAGATATTTATGAGCCTCAGGCACGCTGTAATACCTATCCGGTTTAACAGGAGCAGGAGGCAGAGAATCAGGATTAAGTGAAGCCTCTGCAAACACATCTTCCACAACATCCAGAACAGGGGTATAGCCAAGGGCCTATGCTGGGGTAACAGCAAAATTCCCTAAGCCTTTTCCGAGAATCAGAGAAGTCCTGACCTTCCCACTTAAAATGTTCCCTCATAGAATGAAGTGTCTCTGAAAAGAAAAATCCTCTGGAGGAGAAGCAGAAGGAGTGGAATCATCTGCATCAGAATCAGAATAAGGAGAGTACTCCTGCAAGTCTTCAGCTGAAGACTCTGAAACATCCAAGCCTGCTCAAAACTTCCCAACTCTGGCTCCACCCTAGGCCTCTTATCAGGAGGGGGCAAAGAACCTCTAATCAGAGTAATCAAATCTTCTGCCATTTTAAGCATGTGCTTCTTAGGCACAGACCCTGTTGAACTAGGAGTGACACCAACAGAAGCTAAAACTGGCCTGCCTCTGGGAGAAGCCTTGGAAACAGAAGGAGAAGGCCTAACCACCCTAGGAAGGGAGGGGAGTACAGTAACTTGAGAAGCCCCTTCAGCCTGACCTGCCTCCTGAGAGACCACCTCCTGCAAAATCAAAGTCTCCCCCTGAGACTCCAGAGAAGTCTCCGCCGGAACCACCGGTTCCACTGAAGCCTCTAAAGAACCGGCGTCCGAACGGACGACTCATCTTGCCTGGGTTTAACTGCTTTGTCTTTGCGCTTCTTCGCAGAAGCGGGCGCCGGAGAATCCGGCGGCATATTATAATTGCACCGCTTCCCAAAGACCAGCCTAGCACAATCTAACCTTCGCTTAATAGTGCGTTTATTGAACCTAGCACAAAAGCGACACCCAACAACGTCGTGCTCAGGCCCCAAACAAGGAATACACAAGGAATGATAATCCCTATGCGGTATCTGTTTCCCACAAGAAATACAGTTATTCACTTTTTCTGACATCCGGTAAAACACTGAGGCAAGAAAAAACCAAAATATTCCCCAACGGGGTACTTAGCCAACTTGGATTCGGTCTGAAACTCCAAATTCGAAAAATTTCAGAACGCCGAACGGCACTTGCAATGCTGCTTCTGCATCGGACCATGCGGCAAAAAAGACTGAGGAAATGACGTCGGTCATGCGCTTTTGTACCCTGACGTCCTGATGTCAGTTTTAAGCGCCTCGACCGACGTCAGCCTAATACTTTGGTATTCGGGCCGACCGAGGACAGCGGACTACCCATATGTAAGGACTGCAGCAATGTGAGATGAAGAACATCTAGATCTGCACAGTACAGTTCTTTGGAAAAACTAAATAGGGTACTGATTTTTTCCTAAAATCTATGCGTCACAAAAGGGAAGTGATCAAAGATGATCCAAACAAAAATGAAACTGAACGCTATCCACACAAAACAACATAATCTCACAAATATATACAAAAAAAAACCACACCACATATATAAGAAATTGCGTGGACAATACATTTAAACTGCAGATGTAAATAATTTTAAGAAAAGAATAGCAGTCTTACCGTTTCTAACTGACTGTGTACATGCTGGACAATGAGATCCAGAGCTACAAAGTTCTCACCACCTATTGTTCCAAGAAAAAAGTTTTATAACATTTGTAATCAAAGAAAACATTCATAAATCAAAGATACAGGTAGTACAGCTCCTTCAAAGTTAAATAAACAGATATATTCTTACCATATCAGTTGGTCTATGCGGGGACCCTTCTTGCTGGGTCCTTCAATTGGGTTCATTCCCTCCAGCAATTTGCAATCTGGAGTTTTTCCTTTAAAACTCCCATTCTCAGTGCTGGTAGATGTCATGTATAAACAATGCAAGTGCACCTAAATCATTGATCCATGACCTGGCCACTTCATCCCTAACAGAGACATGAACCCTTCAGCCTCTAAGTTGGATCCTCAGCTATCAAAATTTTCTAAATTCTGTCTGGATGCCCCTAGTCCAGTTCTTCAAAATGAGTCTGAAGGTGCAGCACTGCAACAATAACTGTCTGATCACCTACTGCTGGGTTACAACTGTGCTTTCCACAGAGTTATGATAGACATAAATAATGGTTGCATGCAACTGAAAACATTTAAACAAATCGTACAGGTCTGTATCACGTCATAACATGCAAGTTAACCAATGGCGGGATAGAGGATATTTCTCTGTGTAAATGAAGAACTTTTTCTACCTGAAGGCACATGGCTGTCAAGGGAAGGATTCTTAGCAGCCTCAGTCATTCCTGGGAATCCTGAATGAAGACGTTATGACATCATGGTCTACATTACAAGACAGATTTTCCCCTAAATGTCTGTAGCATCCTTAGTCAGAACCTGAACAGCTTCCTGTATTGCAGAGGGCCCCGATAACCTGTAATATGCATTTTTCTTGGCCACCTCAGGGAGCCTACAATTAGGTTTCTTCCCTGCATTTTATAATGGGGTATAGGATCAGTGGGAAAGGTACATGGTCACAGGATGAAGAAATGTATCCACTGCCACCTCCTCCCTGCCCTGCTGTACCAAGCAGCACACAGTGATGAATGCATTCTACCATGATTTTCATAGGCTTTGTTTAATTATGATCGTCTGAATTTGAAATACTAAGTACCCATAACTCCAGAAATGAGGTATGAAAACAATTCAGAATCCAGCTGTTCATTTACCAATACTAGGCTACAAACTGCTGACAGAACTATGCATATATGTATATGGTTCATGACAAACACACCAGAAGGATATGACCATGAAATCCCTTGCTTGTTACATCATCACAAGAAAGGCTTGTCAGAATGAATAAGTGACTCCACAAACAACTCTGTCTGCCAAGAAAACTGTGTGCAACTCAAACTGGTGATGGGGAAGCAATGACACCTGAACTATGTGGCAGCCAAGCTGAGCTCCCCACCTCTTTAGCACAGATCCTATTATAGAGACGTACAACTTTTTTTTTTTGCAGAAATGGGAAGCCCTACAGAAAGGTTGTGGGTGGTTATCTACCACTCTAGAAGTGACACCAACAAGATCGATGAACATGTGATGGCTCTGCAGTTACAGACATCTAAGTCCACTGCAAAATACCCATCAGGAAGGAAATGGCATCTACTACACCCAGAAGAAAAGTACAGTTTTGTACCTACCATTAATGTAGAAGTTCGAGTGTATACACTGCTGCAATCATTACACTTGCGTTATCCTGCCGTCAGGCGGTTCCCCAGTTGGCCTGAGTTCCAAAGTCTTGGTCCGGTGTCGGTTGCTGTCGCCTCCTCCCTGACGTCAGTGCGACAGGGGTATATAAGATGCAGCCGACGCCATTTTCTTCAGTTTTTCTTGTCCCAGATATCAGGTGCCTCCAAATAGGTAGACAATTCCAATTGCTACTAAAACATACATAAGAAAAGCAAAAAACAACTTAAAGCTACCAGCAAATACTCCCCATAGGTAGTAAAGGGTAGAAGACATAGGTACGTACCAGCCAGTAAGAGGGGAAGGAGGGAGGGTAACCTGGACTGCAGCAGTGTCTACACTCGAACATCTACATTTATGGTAGGTACAAAACTGTACTATGTTCATCGTGTTACACTGCTGCAGTCATTACACTTGGGTAGAATCCCAAAGCTGAGGTAGGGTGGCTGGTTCTATAAGGCATTAAGGGTGGCTATAAGGCCCTGCAGCACTGCAGTGGCGAAGCCAGCTCTGGATTTAGAGTATAGAGGCAGATGGTAATGTTTGGTGACAGTATGTACAGAACTCCAAGTTGCTGCTTCCAAAATATCCTTGGTAGGTACTCCTCTGAGGTAGGCAGCTGAAGTGGTTGTTGCCCTGGTGGAGTGAGATCTAATGCTGCTAGGTACAGGTTTTCCATGGTACGTGTAGCAGAAACGTATACAATGTCCTATCCATTTTGAAATGGCTTTTCCCTGTGCTCCTGCAGCATATGCTACCAATAATTGCTCAGATTTTCTGAACGCTTTGGTTTTGTCCAAGTAGAAGCGTAACTGCCTGCGAATGTCCAAAGAGTGTAGTAGTCTCTCTCCTTTATTCTGTGGTTTAGGATAAAAAGTTGGCAGGTGAATAGTTTGGTTTAGAGCCACACTGGATACCACCTTTGGCATAAACATAGGGTTAGTTCTTAAAAACACCCTGTCCTGGTGGAAAATGAAGAAAGGTTCCACTGCCATTAGTGCCTGTAATTCTGAAACTCTTCTTGCTGATGTTATTGCCAGGAGCAGAGCAGTTTTCCAAGAGATATATTTTAATTCTGCTGTGTTAGCTGGCTCAAAAGGAGGTAAAGTTAGTGTTTCCAAAACAAAATTGAGGTCCCAAGTTGGAGTAGGTGCTCTACGGGGCGGTCTTATGTTTTTAGCCCCTCTGAGGTACTGTTTTAACAGAGGATTAGAGACAATTGGTGGATCCGTGTTGTAATGAGCAGAGATGGCAGAGGCATGGATCTTGATGGATGAGAAGGAGAGGCCTTTGTCCAGCATCTCAGTTAAGTATTGTAGTCTCTGAGGAATGTTTGGGACAAGAGGGTCAAGACTGTGAGCTTGGTTCCAGGCACAGAATCTCTTCCATTTATCCGAATAGGCTTTCCTGGTACTTGGCCTTCTGGCCTCCAGAATGACATCCATAACAGCTTTGGAGAGAGGCATTGCTTGCTTGACTAAGGAATCTTCCATGCAGCTAGGATTAAGGTCTTTAGCTGGCTGTGTAGTATTTGATTGCTGTGCTGAGTCAGCAGATGTGGGATATGAGGCAAAATCCAGGGTGGTTCTTGTGCTAAGCTCCTTAAGATTGGGTACCAGTGCTAGCGTGGCCAGTCTGGTGCAATCAGGATCATCTTTGGCTCTTCTTGCCTGGCTTTTATGGGTACCTTTGGCAGGAGAGGTAGTGGTGGGAAAGCGTATACTTGTAGGTTCTCCCAGCTGAATGAGAGGGCATCCACTTTCCATGCTTGTGGATGGTAACTCCTTGCGCAGAATTTTTGTGGCTGGCAGCTTATTGAGGATGCAAAACAGATCTATGTCCGGGCTCCACAATGTCTGTGTTATCATTCTGAATATTTGCGGATTCGATTCCCATTCGTGGGGATCCATGATGTTTCTGCTTAAGTCGTCTGCCAGTGTGTTTTCTCTCCTGGCAGGAATTGTGCTTGCAGATGAACTTGAAGGTTTATGGCTGTGTTCCACAAGGTCATGGTTTGTTTGCATAGGGGGTAGGAGTGAGTGCCCCCTTGCTTGTTTATGTACCACATAACTGTGGTGCTGTCTGTCTTTATCAGTAGTTGTCCTGGATGCAGCAGGTCCTTGAAAGCTATAAGGGCATTTTGTACAGCTAGCATCTCTTTTTGATTGATGTGAAGATGCCTTTGTTCTGCGGGCCACGTGCCCTGAATACATTTGCCTGCCATGTGTGCTCCCCAGGCATAATCCGATGCATGTGTTGTCAGGGTTTGCCTGGCTGTGGGTTGTGTAAAAGGCTGTCCCTTGTTGAGGTGACAAGCTTGAGCCCACTACTGAAACTCCTGTTGAAGGCAAGGGATTAGTGGTATAACTGTTTCCAAACTTTGACAGTGTTGAGACCATACATTCTTTAGGTACCATTGTAGTTTCCTCATATGCAGTTTGGCATATGGAATTAGTAGTATGCAGGATGCCATGTAACCCAAGGCCTGCAGAATTTTTCTTGCAGGGAGTTGGGTCTTTGTTGCCATCAATTGAAAGTATTGAGTCATTTGTCTTTGCTTGTCTGGCGTGAGATAAGCCATCTGGGCCGTTGTGTTCACAAGCTGGCACCCAGATATATAATCTCTTGTGAGGGCACTAGTTTTGATTTCTTTTCGTTTACTGTGTACTGCAGGCAACTTAGTAACTTTTTTACAAATGCCAGATGCTTTAAAAGAATGTCCTTGCTCTCTGCTCGAATCAGGCAGTCGTCCAGGTACGGATAAATTTGAATTCCTTTCTGTCTGCAAAATGCAATTACTGGTGCCAGGCACTTTGTGAAGACCTTGGGCACAGTAGATAAGCCAAAGGGCAGTGCAGAGAATTGGTAGTGCATTGAACCAGCTATGAATCTGAGGTATCTTCTGCAGTTCTGTCTGATAGGGACATGCAGGTATGCCTCCTTGAGGTCCAAAGTCACGAGCCAAGCTTTCTTGCCCAGCATGGGAAGAAGCTGCTGTAATGTCAACATTTTGAATTTCGGAACATCCAGGTAAGTGTTTAGAGATGAAAGATCCAGAATGGGCCTCCAGGCTTTGTCCTTTCTGGGTACCAGAAAGAGTCTCGAGTAAAATCCTTGTCCTTGCTCCTGTGATGGTACCTTTTGAATAGCTCTAATATCCATGAGTGCTGTAATTTGTTTTTGAGCCTCTGCCCATTGATTTGGTGGCAGATTTGGCATTCATTTAACCTTGGCAGAGTGTGAAAGTGGAACCTGTAACCTTGAAATACAATGTTGAGAACCCATTTGTCTTTGGTGATCATTTGCCAATTGTGGTAGAAGAGTGCCAGTTTTCCTCCCGGGGGGCTGTCAATTGGGATTTGTTTGGCAGCTGTAGTGGGAAGTCATTGGAGCTGCTTTTTATATGGTTGGGCCCTGTCTTCCCCTTCTTTCTGGCCTGATGCAACCCATTGTCGAGGCCTATAAGGACCTTGTGTTTGACCTCTACCTCTTGGATGTCTGTATCTTCCCCTTTGAGGTCTGTCTGTAATTGGAAAGGACCAATTCTTAGTTGGCCAGTTTCTGCTAAATCTAGGAGGCTGAACCTGTAAGAAATCCTTCACCGTTTGCATAGATTTTGCCTTAGCCTCCATTTTCTTTAATACCTCCTTCTGCCTTAACTCCAAATAACACATCCTGCTGCAAAGGTGCAACCAATAATTTTGCTTTAACATGATCTGGTAATGTATGTTCTTTTAACCAAGCATGTCTTCTAATGACAGAGCCTGTAACTGCTGCTCTGCAGGAGGCCTCTAGAGAATAAAAACCACATTGCAAAGCATGCTTTCCCACTTGTTCAGCTGCATGCAATAAATCCTGCATTTCTTTAAAATTAGGAGGATCTGATTCTGGAAGCATTTTCTGTTTTAACTGGGACAGTAAAAATTGCTGATATTTTAGCATGTGAAACTGGCAATTTAAGGCTCTCATCGCTAAAGTTGCAGACATATATACTTTCTTTCCCCATCTGTCTAATGCTCTGGAATCTCTGTCAGAGGGGACTGGATTCTTGGCTGATGAGGTCTTAACTCCTTTGGGTCCCTGAGAAATAGTTTCAGGGCCAGCTACAGGGCTTTTATACAGAAATGTATGTGAGTCAGGGACTCTGTAGTATCCGTCAGGTTCAACAGGGGCTGGAGGTAAGGAATCAGGATTTAAGCTGGATTCAGTATACACATCATCCACAATATCCAACACTGGCGGAATAGCAAGGGGTCTGTGTTGAGGTAATAAAAGGAAGTCTCTGCGCCTTTTCTTGGATTCTGAGTAATCCTGGCCTTCCCAGTGGAAATGCTCCCTCATGGTACGCAGGGTTTCCCCAAAGGAGTAGTCCTCGGGCGGAGAGGCTGATGGAATGGATTCCTCAGCATCAGAATCCTCATAAGGGGGTAAAGAGTATCCTAGGTCTGAGGATGAATCAGAAGGGATGGACACCTGGTCGGATGAATCATAGTCTGCATCCTGTCTAGGCCTTTTATCAGGAGGGGGATGGGACCCCCTAATCAGAGTGATTAGGTCTTCGGCCATTTTGAGCATTTGTTTCCTAGGCATGGAGGCCTGTCCTGGAGAATGCTGTATTTGTTCCTTTGATTTTAAAGGAAGCTTAGACTTAGCTGAGGGTTTAATGCTTAACTGAGTAGGTCTGAAGACACCCTCTGAAGCTGTGGGTTGCTCAGCTACTCCGGATCCCTCTGAAAGGTTAGTCTCGGTAGGCTGAATAACTTGTGCATCCGAAGGCCCAGCCATCTCCACGTGGGAGTCAGAGGTGGCCTGTGGTTCTAGAGAAGCGGTAGTCAGGGGCTGCGAAGGCGCCTCACTGAAAACCGGAGAACCGGCGACTGGCCTAGAAGAGGCATCGTCGTCAGTTTTAGGTCTCGGATGCCTATCCTTGTCTTTGCGCTTTTTGTGTATTCCGGTCATCGGAAGTTCTGACGGCATAGTATAATTTAATTTTCTACCAAAATAATGTTGGGCAAAAATCAAACAGACGTTTAATAGTGTGCTTGTTAAACCTAGTACAAAACAGACAACCAGTGATGATGTGGTCTGGGTCTAGGCATAGGATACAACAGGAATGGAAATCCTTATGAGGTATTTGCTTCCCACAAGAAATACAGTTATTAACTTTTACTGACATCGGTCTGAGGCAAGAAAAAGGTTCCCCAACGGGGTACTTAGCTTTGTAGAAGACTTCGGTTCTGGATTCGGAATGAAAATCTCAGGAGACGGCCGACTGGCACTTGCGAACTGCTTTTGCTTCGGGCATCGCGCGCCAAGAAAGACTGAATAAAATGGCGTTGGCTGCATCTTATATACCCCTGTCGCACTGACGTTAGGGAGGAGGCGACAGCAACCGACGCCGGACCAAGACTTTGGAACTCAGGCCGACTGGGGAACCGCCTGACGGCAGGATAACCCAGGTGTAATGACTGCAGCAGTGTAACACGATGAAGATCAGGATCCTTACTGTGTCCTCAACCAAACTGCCAAAGTTATGACTTCCTGGGTTCTCTCCATGGGCTGAACAGGCAGTACTGAGAAACAGTCCAGCTTTATACCTACGAAAATAAAATCTTCTGAGGTGAAATCAGAAAGGAAGGACTTCTACCAGAAAGTGCAACCTCACACCTACCCAATGAAGAGACACTTCCAATGTACCCTTGAATGAGGCCAGCAGCAGCCAGGTGTCTAGGCAGGGAAATACATGAAAAATCTTCTCCTAAGGCTTTAGCCAGTGTTTTGTTGGGCAAGGGAGTACTGAGGAAAGATCAAATGGCAATGCTGTTTACTGAAAGGGATGCCAGACAAAGCACAGAAATTTGGTGTGCAGACTCCAAACTTGATATCCCAAACTGGAAAACAGAATCCAATAGCAACATATGGGTACTGTACAGCAGCAGAGGATATGATTCTCTGGACAGTCCGCATTCAGAACTGGATACACTTGACATGCTGTCTGATGACACTGAAGTCCGTGGGAAACATGTCCACTCCTTCAGAATGATGAAGACCCAAGAGTACAACTTGTCGTCTATTTTTGAGTACAGGACAATGCCAATTGCACCCCTTTCAGTAGTAGAGCCTGACCTGTTCAAAGAGCCCCACTGTGATTATTTGGCCTCTAAGCATAATCCTTTCTAGGAAGAACCTAAGAACATGAGGATAAAGCCAAAAGGACTATATCAAAAATTTAATGTTCTAAGCCAGGATGAACTTTTAAGAAACCAGTCCCTTAAAGGCAGCCCCAGACTGCAGTCAGGACTGCTGTATTTGAGTTGGCAGTTTTCCTCTTAGAAGACATGGTCAGAACTAGAAAACATGGTCAGAACTAGAGAGGATTAAGACTTTGTGATGCTTAAGAGGCTTCATTGAGCAATAACGTGGCCTTTTCCCCCCTCTTTGAGGCTGGCTATACCTGCAGTGGGGGAGGAACAGGGTGGTTCAAAGGAAACATAAAGGCCCTCCACAGTAGTGAGTGTTAGCTTATTCCTCAAGAAGTGCATCCACCAGAACATGGCAGGCCTGATTAATGGCACTTCCTCCATGAATTGCACATAAAAACTGAGTTCCTCTTTAAGAAAGGATGGTCTCAGACATGATTTCCTGTCTAGGCACAAACCCAAGACTTCCTTAATCACATCATGTCACAGCACAATCAACATTAAAGTAGGCAGCCTAGCAGCCTATTGTGTAAGTTGCAAAATAGCTCTTCCTCAAGTCCATTGAAGTTCAGACTTGGAGAGATCAGCTTTCCAAGGGTGTGATTCACAAGGTGAGAGCTTGGACAGCCAAGGTAAGGAGATGACGACTGGATACACCAGTAAGAAAGAGGAGTACACAAGTCCAAAAATCCATATTTTGCCTTCCGACAACAAAGTAGCATAATGATGTAGTCAATGGGATCTTTGCTAGCTTGATAAACTCACAAATATGTCGATTCATAGATGACTGGTTAGGGACTTTCTCTGTTCTGCTACAAACTAAAATGGTTCTACGTTCTAGAAGGCCACAGGAGCACAGCCCTGCTTCAAGGCAATCCTAATGGAGTTTCTTTACAGGAGGAGACTATACACCTAGTCTGCCCAGTAAGTGCATTTAACATTCGACCTCTTCCTCATCCCTAGCTTCCATCTCCCTCTATCTTCACCTGTCCCATGCCCACTAGTATGCCTCTGTGGATACCCTCTCCACTACCATTTCAGACAGTATATTCCAAGGATCCACAAACCCGCATGTATACATTTATACTTTTCAATCAATCAGTTAGGTGGGGTGGCCCACAAACTTTTCAGCCACGAACCAGGCTTGCACAGCAATAAAAGCTGAAGAAAGCAGTTACACAGAATGCTGTATCAAACCATTTCAGTGAAATAATTTTGCCTAATCTCTCATCACAGTGCATATATGACATTCACACAAACGTTGGATTATAATGAAAACTAAATACCATTTCTTCTTTTCCATTTGTCTTCCATTTCTACCTTCTCACCTCCTTCATTTCATGTCCTATTCCTTTATCACTTCCGTCTTTTCTCTCCCTCCTCCTTAATTTCATTACTCCTCTGCCAGTTCCTTCTCTCGTATCTCTCACTTGAATCTCTGGCCCATCTAATTTCCTACCTACTCATGCTGAAAACTCCACCTTAGCAACTATTTTTAACCTTCTTACCACTAACATTATTAGCCCCATCCTCTTTTCTAAGTCAAGAATTAAGATACACATCACACATACTGTAATGTGTCGTGCAGCAAATTCTAAAATTAATCTGGTCAATTAGAAATATTTTTATGCTTATTACTGTAAACAACTGTGTTAAACTGTCACATGCCTGGTGTAAAATTTGTATTTTGTATTTATATCGCTTAGAGTTATAGGATCTTTTCTCCCCAGGACTCCTCTGAAAAAGGAAAATTAGCCTTGTTGGACTTTCCTGGTAAACAAATGTCAATCAATAAATAAGTATATGATTAGAATGTACAGATATATTGGACTGAAAATATTTACAAATGAAATTCATATGTTCATGAAATTTATAGGTACAGTACTTATAAAATTAATAGTTCTACAGGTGTATTTAGAGTTTTAGATTCCTAAAAAAAAAATCGTAAAAATCTACTGCCAATCAATAGCAGACCGGAGTTCCGCTGTGGTGACCCCTAACCGGGAAAAGCCAAAAGATGCAACATTTAGAGTTTTAGATTCCTGAGGTAGGGAATTCCATGTTGCAGGTCCTATATGGGAGAAGGCATTTTCACCTATTACACTTTTAAACTGGGGCCTGATGACCATGACATCATTACTTTGGTTATGTCTTAGAAGGTATGGCTGTTCTCCAAGAGAACTTTCAGATGACCAGGGAGTAGTACGTCCCCGCAATGTGCCGCTTGTTCTACTCTCTCTCTCTCTGTCCCTCCTGTTCAGAGCAATCCCTTCACTTCTCCCTGACAAAAGTCTCCCACTTTCCCCTAGCTTCTCTTACCTCTGTTCACATCTTTTCCTCTCCTTCCTACACATCCTTCTGACATCCCTTGTATTTAAAAGGGTATCCAAAAACAGCAAAATGCACTCAAGCTGTGGGTTGACCACTTGCTGTCCCTCCAGTCATGAAGCACTTTTGTAATATTAGGGGTCTGCAAACACAATTACCAGACTTTCCAGGTTGGCATAATGGTTAAGGTCTTCATCTTTCATGCACAAGGTACAAGGCTGGATCCTGACTTCTGACCAATACCTGTTTGGAATCTGCATGTTCTCCTTGTGTCTCTGTGGGGCTCCTGCCACCTCCAAAAACATATTGATCATTTCCAGCTCACACTCACCCAAAAATGGAGATGCTGGCAGCAGCATAGACTCTAGATTGTGCCCTATACGGGAAATATTATATACACCAAGCACTTTGGGCATCTACTGTGGTGTGCAGTATCAAGACAGATCACAGACTGCACACTGTGGCAGGGCTAGCTAGCCATTCTATGGTGAAAAAATGTGGTTCTACGTGATTCTGTCATGTTGGCTAAAGTCTACAACTGGGCATGGGTATTTGGCCCCACCTACTCCAACTTATAACAGGGATTCATGCTAACAGTGGAAGGCGTGCTTAATGCCCCTAATGGCCAATGTGTGCCTGCCATAAAGCCCAGCAGCCCTGGGTTGCTGGCTGGCCGGTGTCCAGTTGCCTAGCTTAGGTTACCCAGAATAGCTCCACTGAGCAAATTCTGGACATAAAGGCAATCAACCTTCCCAACACAACTAAGAATTGCTACACTCAATGTGGGTTCACTGAAAGGACAGAGCTTGGAAGTGGATGACATGTTGGTAAGAAACATCGTAGGCATCTGTGAGACTAGATGAAAAGGAAATGCAGCAAAGCCACTTGGTTTGGGATCCAGAGTCTACTACTCAGAAAGAGAACAGACTAGAAATGGTGTGGAGACTGTGGTGAAGGACAGGCTTCAGAAGGCAGTAAGGGATGTCATCAGAATTCAGTCAGACTCATGGCAATCAGACTACAGCCTAATGACGGAGGTATTCATAATCTCAGCCTATGCCCCACAGCAGGATTGTGACAATGAGGAAAGAGAGTGCATTCAGACAACAGCTGCACGACCTGTTAGATAAAACAGGACGAGAATTGGAGATAATGAGTGACCTGAATGCAAATACTGAGACAGAAGAGGATAAGCCGACTGCCCGAGTCCACATGGGTGGGGCAACAGGAATAAAGGAAAGGCCATTCTAGACTTCTGTCTAGCAAGTGGCATGATGGTAGCCAATACATGGTTCAGCAAGAGAGAAAGTCACAAGATCACATACAAGACTAAGCAACATGCAACTCGGGTACACTTCTTCATAGTAAGGAAAGGGCACTGGGATAGAATCAAAGATTGTGAAGTAATCTCCAGTCAAACTGTCAGCCCACAACATAAACCATTAGATGCCACAATCAGCTGCAAGCAGTGGTCAGAGAAAAGTTCTAAGGTCAACAGAAAACAGATTGAAAACCTGGAAGCTGACTGGAGAGAAAGCACAACAGTTCAAGGAATTACTCAGGGCTCTAGGACTTCAACAAGAGGAGGAAAGGAGGTGGAGTTGAAGAATAGCAGTGCCTCAAAAAGTACAGTTGTGTATACTTACTATAAATGTAGATGTTCGCGTGTATTCACTGTTGCAGTCATCACACTTGGGTTATCTGCCTGCAGGTAAGCCCTCAGTCAGCCCAAATACCAGTGTCTTAGGATTTCTGCATCGGATGCTGTCGCTTCTTCCATGACATCAGGTCATCAGGGGGTATAAAACAGGCAGCCAACGTTATTATATCAGTTTTTCTTGACCCAGATGTCAGGAGCCCCCCAAATAGGAAGCTATTATATAGGCTCATAGGTAGGTACTAGGCTATCTGCCAGAGGGCATTTATAAGCCTAGTCAGAGTGGGTCAGCTTTAGCTGCCCCATTGACTAATTAACTGAGCCTATGTCAAGAAGAGACAATGAAGTGATCCCAGGGGTGTATTTTCTGTTACCCATCCACTCGTCAAGGTTTCTCTTGAATAGCATTAGTGAGGGGCTCTGCCTAATGTAGTTAGGAATTTTGTTCCAAAGCATGGGGAGTCTCTGACAGGACTCTATCCCTCCACCATGTTCTATTTATTGTTGTGGCGAGGTTTAGCTCACTAGAGCGAGTGGCTCACAGTGACTTGGATTTCTTTAGGTGGAGCATGTCCATCAATTCTGAGTTGGACATGGCTTTGTAAGTCAGGCATAGATCACCTCTGAGTAAGCAATAAGCAACTGAGTAAGGCTGGAGTTTTTCCAGTCGGGCTGCATAGGACATATGTTTGAGGCCAGTAATCCTCTTGGTGAGGTACTTTTGTGGTCTTTCCAGCTGTTGGAAGTGTTTTGTGAGGTACCTCCCAAATGGGGTATTGTAGTCTATGATGGGCCTGATGAGTGACAAGTAGAGGGGCACTATAACCTCTTTATTTCTAGATGCGAACCCTTTAGTAATTAGATGGCCTACATAGAAGGATTTCCTAACTACTACGGCAATATGATTGTCAAAGGAGAGATTACTATCTACCTGGGTCCCCAGATCTCTTATTACCTCTTCTGTACTAAGGGGGCTGCCACCTATGTGGTAATTCATGGGTGCTTTGTTTTTCCCCAAACGGGAGGACTATGCATTTTTTGGCATTAAGCTTGAGACCATGACTTTGACATCAGGTGTCCATCTCAGTAAGGCCCTTTTGGAGAAAGTCCGTGTCAGCCAGAGAGTCAATTATGGCTCCCAATTTGCAGTCATCGGCGAACTTGATTAGCCACAGTCCTCCTGTGTTTGCCATATACTTCTCAGAAGTACAGGCAAACAGTACGAGTCCCAGGACCGAGCCTTGTGGGACACCACTTGTGACTAGTTTAGAGTCGGACCTGGAACCCACTATTCTTACCGTGTGAGTTCTGCTGTAAGCCAGTTGGCAACTCATCTCATGACGTAGGGGTTTATGTTCAGGCGGGTGAGTTTTTCTACAATTCCCAAATGGGGAATGGTGTCAAAAGCCTCAGCGAGGTCAAGATAGGCTGTGTGAACTACCTTCCCCTCATCTATGGCCTTGGTGACTGTCTTGAAGAAGTCAACCAGGTTTAGTAGGCATGATCTGCCCTTAACAAAGCTGAACTGGATCGGGTCAAGTGTTTGGAGGTTCCCAATGTCTTTGTTGAGTTCCATGATGATGCGCTCGATAGCCTTGCAGACCAGGCTAGTCAGGCTTATGGGGCGATAGTTACCAGGGTCAGTTGTGGCCCCTCCTTTGTGGAGCGGAATAACCATTGCTGTGTGCCATTCTATGGTCACATAGCCTGAGGAGAGGCTGAGGTTGAACAGTGCATTTAGGTGGGAGGTTAGTTCGTTCTGTAGTTCGTGCAAGACGCAGCCTGGGACACCATCTGGCCCCATTGATGCTGTGCTTTTGGCTTTTGAAAGGACTGTTTTCACCTGTGTTTGTGATTTCCGGGACACTACACTTTTCCGATATTGTTGTGGGCTTTTTTGGGGGTGAGAGGGGGGGGGGGTGAAGTTTGCGGTGAATCTATCTGCCAGGATGTTGGCAATATCAGTGGGTTCAGTATATTTTGCACTAGCTCAGAGCACATCTGCGAGTTGCCACTTAGACTCTTGACATAGCTAAAGAAGACTTTGTGGTTATCTTTTGAATCCTTGGCTATTTTTTTTCGAAGTTAGCCTTGGAGGATTTTATGAAGGACCTTAGTTTCTTACTGATAACTGATCAGGGATGTCTTTCCTTCTTGGGATTTGCTTTTTCTCTGAACTAGTTTCCTCCTTCTTAGAATTAGGCTTAGAATGACAGTTACACCAAGCAGTAATAAATACAACTGAGTACTGTTAAGATGACGCAAAAGCAAAATAAAGTAGGAAGAAACACAAATTCAGTAAAAGCAGATAAAAAAAAGAGAAAAAAATTTTTTTTTTGAGTGAGCAAATGAGATGGGCCCAGGAGGAGTATCCAAACTCAAATTTACAAGAGGGGCGAGCAGTTTCAAAGCCACACAGATTAACACCAAAACGAAAGCAGGGAGGGTGGGTGGGTAACTAACTGAAAAAACAGAGCCACAACTTCCAGCTAGATAGTATTCAATGCAACACAAATAAATCAATTTAAATGCTGGAGTTGAAAAAAGTGCAGATAAAGATTTACTTAAATTCACTTGTACATCCAGTTGATAGCATGTATGTCTTAGCTGGCCAAAGCTCAGAGTTTAAACAGAAAATAATCCAAAATGTGCCACTTATATAAGGCAGAAACCGAATAACAATGAAGTGAACTACCCCCACTTATCACTGGCTATGCAGGAATTCTAACAAGCATTAACTGAAAAAACAGAGCCACAACTTCCAGCTATATAGTATTCAATGCAACACAAATAAATCAATTTAAATGCTGTATTATTTGAAAAAAGTGCAGATAAAGATTTACTTAAATTCACTTGTATGTCCAGTTGACTGCATGTAGGTCTTAGCAGGCCAAAGCTGAGAGTGGGAACACCACCAGTAAAAAGTAAATACCACTACCATTAAAATTGGCCATAAAGATGAGAGATAGAAAGGAAAGAGAAAACCAGGTGGCTGGAGGGAGGGAAACCAGGACTGCAACAGTGAATACTCTCGAACATCTACATTTATGATAAGTGTACAGAACTGTGCTATGTTCTTCGTGTTTCACTGTTACAGTCATCACACTTGGGTTGATTCCCAAAGATGAGGAAGGGTGGAGGCAGTCAAGAAGTGTTAGGGATGGCTAGCTAGCCTTGTAAGACCGCTGTAGCAAATCCAGCTCTGGATTTAGACAAAATAGGTAAGTAGTAATGCTTGAAGTGAAGGTGTGCACATAACTCAGGTTGCAGCTTCCAGAATGTCCCTGGTAGGGACTCACCTCAGAAATGCTGTAGAGGTGGAAGTAGCCCTAGTGGAATGTGGTCTTATCCCCTGTGCGGTAGGTTTTCCATGGTGCTTGTAGCAGAAATGGATGCAGTGTGCTATCCATTTGGAAATGGTTTGTTTTGAAATGGCCTTGCCCTCTGTCCCTGTAGCAAAGCTGATTAGCAGCTGGTCAGATTTTCTGAAAGGTTCAGTCCTGTCAAGGTAGAACCTGAGCTGTCTGTGCACGTCCAAGGAGTGCAGGATCCTTTCCCCTTTATTCTGAGGATTAGGGAAGAAGGTTGGCAAATGGATGGATTGGTTTAGATCCACACTGGACACCACCTTAGGCATAAAGGACGGGTTAGTCCTGAGGGAAACCCTGTCAGCATGGAAAATAATGAAGGGTTCCACAGCCATTAGCGCCTGTAACTCAGTCGCTCTTCTTGCTGAAGTTATGCCTAAAAGCAATGCTGTTTTCCAAGAGAGGAATTTTAACTCTGCTGAAGCAGAAGGTTCAAAAGGGAGAAGCGTGGGCTTTTCCAGTACAAAGTTAAGGTCCCAGGCAGGGGTGGGTGCTCTCCTAGGGAGCCTTAAGTTGTTAGCCCCTCTCAGGAACGGTTTGATGAGAGGGTGAGAAAATAGAGGTGGGCTCAGTATTACAATGAGATGAGATGGCAGAGGCATGAATCTTAATGGAGAATAAGGATAGGCCTCTGTGGAGTAGCTCTGCTAGGTAATCCTAGATTAGAGGTAAGGTGGGCACTGCTGTGTCCTTTCCTTGAGAATGATTCCAAGAACAACATCTTTTCCACTTTTCAGCATAGGATTCCCTAGTATTAGGCCTTCTGACTTCAAGAATGACATCCAGCACCTGTTTGCTGAGGGTTGCTGGTGGTGTATTCAGGGGATAAGCCAGGCTGCAAGGTTTAGGGTGTGCAACCGTGGATGCAAAATCTGTCCCTCCTGCTGAGACAGCAGGGTAGGAGTCTGGTGAAGGTGCCAGGGTGGCACTGTTGTCAGACTGCGCAAGAGTGGGTACAAGTGCTGACGTGGCCAGTCTGGGGCAATAAGAATTGCCCTTGGCCTGTCCTGTTTGATCTTGAGTAGTACTTTTGAGAGGAGGAGCAGAGGGGGAAGGCATAAATTGAGAGGTTTTCCCAATGGAAGGATAGGGCGTCCACCTTCCAGGCCCTGCTGTGAGAGTTCCTGGCACAGAATTTGCTCAACTGGTGGTTTGCGGGGGAAGCAAAGAGGTCCACCTCCAGTACCCCCCACCTCTGGATTAGAAGGTAGAAGGTGTTGGGCTCCAATTTCCACTTGTGTGGGTATAGGAGATTTCTGCTTAAGTCGTCTGCCAATGAATTTTGTTTGCCCGGCAGGAACTGAGCTTGTAGATGCACTTGGTTGCTCAAGGCTGTGTTCCACAGGGCCACGGCTAAACTGCAGAGTGGGTAAGAATGTGTCCCCCCCCTGCTTATGTACCACATAACTGTGATGTTGCCTGGTTTCATCAGCAGCTGTTCTGGAAGGATTAGGTATTTGAAGGCTGTCAGAGCATTCTGTACAGCTAGCATCTATTTTTGATTGATGTGCAGGAGAATTTGACCTGGGCTCCAGTGACCCTGAATGCATTTGCCTGCTATGTGAGCCCCCTATGCATAGTCTGATGCGTCTGTTGTCAGGGTTTGGGAGGCAAAGGGTTGAGTGAAAGGCAGTCCCTTGTTGTGGTTGCATGCTTCTGCCCACCAAAGGAACTCTGCCCTTAGACAAGGTATGATTGGAATGATTGTTTCCAGGTCCAGAGGATGTTGGCACCAAAGACTCTAAGTACCACTGAAGTTTCCTCATATGCAGTCTTGCATATGGAATTAGCAGAATACACGAGGCCATGAACCCTAGGGCTTGCAGTATTTTCCTTGCAGATAGCAGGGTTCTGGTGGCCATTTGTTTGAAGTAGTTGGTCAGATAGATCTGTTTGTCTGGAGTGAGAAATGTCATCTGGGAAGTTGTGTCCAAGCTTGCTCCCAGGAATACAATCTTTTGACTGGGCACCAGTTGTGATTTCTTTTCGTTGATGGTGTGCCCCAATGAAGTGAGAAGGCTATTTACAAATGCCAGGTGTTGAAGTAGCAATTCCTGACTGTCCGCCTGAATCAGGCAATCGCCCAAGTATGGGAAAATTTGGATATTTCTCTGCCTGCAATATGCAATGGCTGAAGCCAGGCACTTTGTGAATACTCTGGGCGCAGTAGATAAGCCAAAGAGAACTGCAGAGAACGGATAGTGCATAGAGCCTGCCTTGAAGTGCAGATATTTCCTGCAGGACTCCTTTATGGGGATGTGCAGATAAGCTTCTTTTAAGTTTACAGTGAGTAACCAGGCACCCTTGGCTAGCATAGGGAGAAGTTGTTGCAGGGTAAGCATCTTGAATTTTGGGACCACCAGAAAGGTGTTGAGAACTGGTAGATCCAGGATTGGGTACCAAGAGCCCTCTTTTCTGGGCACCAGGAAAACTCTGGAGTAGAAACCCTACCTCTTTGGTCTACTGGAACAGGTTGAATAACTCTGATAGTGAGCAGGGAAAGTACTTGCTTTTAAGCCTCTACCCACTGGTTTGGAGAAAGGTCTGGAAACCCCACTTGGGGTTGGCAGTGAATGGAAGTAGCATCTGTACCCCTGGAATACAATGTTTAGGACCCATTGGTCCTGAGTAATGTACATCCAGTTTTTTGCATGAAGGGCAAGTTTTCCTCCTAGGGGCACAAGTTATTTAGCAAGGCTGGGAAGAATAATTGAAAAGTCATTGTGATCTTTTTCCATAAGGGGGCGGCTTACCACTCGCTGTTTTTGAGGTGGGAGCACTCCATTGTTTAGATCTCTGCATACCCTGAGACTGTAGTCTGGGTGGCCTGTTTCACCTAGGTTTGGACTGAGAAGGCCTGGAAAGGACCAGTTTTTAGAAGGCCAATGCCTACTGAATCTAGGTGGCTGCACTTGTAACAAATTCTTTAACAGTTTGCATAGATTTAGTTTTTTCTTTCATCTTTTTAAGAACCTCTTCTGCTTTGGTGCCAAACAAACAGTCCTTAAAGGAGCATCTAGTACTTTTGATTTGACATGATCTGGCAATGTTTGTTCCTTAAGCCAAGCATGCCTTCTCAGTACAGACACGACGACTGCAGCCCTGTAAGATGCTTCTACGGCATCAAAGCCTCACTGCAAAGTATGCTTACTAACTTGGTTTGCAGAATGCATTAACTCTTGTAAATCTTTATTTTCTGCACAATCTGAAAGTAACCCCATTTTTTTGTTTAATTAGTTCCATAATATGTTGCTGGTACTTTAATATGTGAAACTGGTAATTCAATTCCCTGATGGCAAGAGTTGCAGATGTATATACCTTCTTACCCCATCTGTCTAAAGCTCTGGAATCCCTATCTGAAGGGGTAGGGTTTTTGGCTGAAGTAGCCTTAATACCTTTAGGTCTCTGGATCTGCAGCAGGATTCTTGAAGTGAAATTTGTGAGAATAAGGCTCTGTAGTACCTGTCAGGTTTTCTAGGGGGTGGGGGTAAAGTGTCTGGAGTAAGACTGGATTCCATGAAGACATCATCTACAACATCCAGGACAGGGGGTATAGCTAATGGCCTGTGCTGAGGCAACTCTAAAAATTTTCTGAGTCACTTTTTGGACCGAGGGCAGTCCTGGCATTCCCAGCGGAAATGCTCTCAAAGTATGCAAGGTTTCACCAAATGAAAAATCCTCTGGAGGGGAGGCAGAGGGAATGGATTCCTCTGCATCTGAATCCTCATAGGTTGATAAAGGCATGTCCTGATAATCAGAAGAGTCAGAATCATCGGAATCCTGGTCTGTAGAGTCAGAATGAAACTCAATTCTTTATCTCTTAGCAGGGGAAGGTTGGCTTCCCCTAATTAGGGTAATAAGGTCTTCAGCCATTCTAAGCATTTGCTTTTGTGGCATGGGAGCTTCAGCATGTGCTTTGGTCGTCGGTTGTCTAGGCGTAGTGCGTACTCTGGGCCTAAGAAACTCGGTAGTTTTAGGTAAAAATGAAGTCTGTTTAATTTGAACATCTGTAGGTCAGAATACACCCTCAGAAGCCGGTGCCTGCACAGTGGCTCCGGACCCATCCAAGGTAGAGACATCTGCAGGTTCCATAGTCTAAGAAGCATCTCACGGCATAACGGACTCCAAATGGGTCTCAGCAGAGACCTGCGAATCTAGAGAAGCGAGCATCAGGGGCTGCAAAGGCACCTCACTGAGTACTGGGGGACTGGTGACTAGCTTAACGAAAGCGTTGTCGGCAGTTTTGGACCTATTCGGTCTGTCTCTATCTATCTTTACATTTTTTTTCAGAAGATCGGTAGTCGGGTGGCTTATCGAAGCCATTTCGGAATACGGAGAACGAGTGTGAAAGAATTTAGCAACAAAGATAGCCCAACGACGAATAGTTTGGGCGTTAAACAAGGCACAAAACTGACAGCGAGGGACATCGTGGTCTGGGCCTAAACAGGTGACGCAGTACGATTGAAAATCTCTGTGAGGTATTTGCTTTCCACAGGCAAGACAACTGTTAACTTTTTCTGACATCGGTTAGAGCAAGAAAAAAGGATCCCCAACGAGGTACTTAGCTTTAGAAGACTTCAGGTTTGAAACCCGAAAAATGAAAATTTCAGGTAGCAGCTGATCAGCACTTGTGAACTGCTTCTGCTTCGGGCTCCTCGGCAAGAACAACTGATGTAATGGCGTCGGCTGCCTGTTTTCTACCCCTGACGACCTGATGCAGAAATCCTAAGACTCTGGTATTCGGGCCGACTGAGGGCTACCTACAGGCAAATAATCCAAGTGTGATGACTGCAACAGTGAAACACGAAGAACATCAGCATGTGTAATGACTACAGAACAGATATACAGCTGAGCCAAGTATGGAAATAAGGAACATAAGGGAAAGCTAGTGGTGGAATGCAGAAGTCCAGGAAGTCAACAAAATGGACTGCAGGAAAAATGGGAGATCTAGACAGACTGGGCCAGGAAGAATACTTGTTGGCTAAAAAAGAAGCTAAGAAAGGAGTTGCAATATAAAATAACAAGTCATCAGAGGCATTCTATCAGCTTCTGGAAAGTGACTCATTAGATGGCACAAAGAAACTATATCAAGTTGCAAGAGAAAGACAAAGATAAAGAAGCTAATCAGGCACCCTTCATAAGGGGTGCCAGCAACAACCTGCTCACCAACCAGCAGGACATCAAAGGCAGATGGAAGGAGTACTTCCAGTAGCTTCTGAAGGAAGAAAACCCCATAGACACTGTACTGCCACAGACATAGCCAAAGATGAGAGAAGAGGAGCCCACCATAGAAGTAAGAACAGCACCAAAAAATGAGCCAGGGAATGCAGCAGGCTCAGATGAGTTTACAGCAGATATGAAAGATGCTGGGTGGAAAGGGGAAAATGGATCTTGAGGGTACTCACTGCAGCATGGAGAGAAAGGTATATCCAAGGTGACTGGATAATAAGCATACTAGTGCCAGTGTACAAGAACAAAGGAAGCATCCAGAACTGTGGGCAGCAGAGAGGTATCAAACTCCTGTCACATTGCATGAAAATTCTGGACAGGGTAATTGAAAAATGAATATAACAGAAAGTAAGATGGGGGAACAGCAGCTCAGATTCAGATCAGGATGTACCATAATTGACCCAATGTTTGCAGTGAAACAGATACTTGAGAAGAAGCTAGAAATGAGGAGAGTGTCCAACTAGGTATTCCTAGACTTGGAGAAAGCATGACAAGATCCCAAGAAGCTGATTTGGGCAGTCTTGCTATGGTTCGAAGTCCCAGAAACATTGGTAGAATTAGTGCAAGCTATGTACAATAACCCAATGATTCGAGTATGAACCGTGTTAAGTCTCACACTGGGATTCCAAGTGGGAGTGGTTGTGAATCAGTGTTCAGCTTTGAGCCCAGTGCTATTCATACTGGTGATGGACTACATTTGCAAACAGGTTGCAGGGGACAGACAGATAAGGGAATGGAATGCAAAACTGAACAGCACATTGGATGAAACGAAGTGTAGGTAAGACAGTCGTATGCAAATGGGTGAAATCAGAAAAAGATGAGAATTGAGATAGAATGGAAAACAGTAGAACAAGTTAAGAGCATCAACTATCTGGGGATGTGATTGAGAAGAAGGGAAGTCTGACTATGGAGGTCAAAGTTAGAATCAGAGGAGCTGCAGCCAAGTGGCACTTCTACTAAACAAAGAAATTTAGCTTCTGATTATCGCCAGAACAGAAAATTAAGAACTGCTTTGCACTTATTTAATCTCGGCCTTGTTGAAAGCAAATTACTTGACTTTTTTTAAGTAAATATTTTGTTTTTCTTAGATTAATCTGTCCTGCTAAAAGTACCCAACAGGCCCAATTGTCAAGAATTGTTACAGTGAGAGAGAAGCCTAGTTAGAAGTGTATTGCACTGATCTGCTTACTGACTGGTTCCTTATATCACTGTCCCTGGAATTTAGTGTGGCTTTGCCCTGGTTTAATTTCTCCAAGTCTTGGGTTTCTAATACCATGGCGGGAATGGACCCCATTCCATTAAGGTTTGCCTGGTATGCTGGATGCATTTTTACAAAACAAACAAAGTTCATTTATCCAGAGCGGCTCATTGTTTGGTGATAACGCCAGAGACTTTGAGAAATTCTGAAAACATATGAAACCATCCTTGGTAAGACAAACTAAATTAAATATCATTTTGCACTTGCTTTGTTTTTTATTTCTGTGATATTTATTGTTTTCTGCAATTCTTTAAAGTTTAAAAGCTGCATTTTCTAAGTGCTGTAAGGGCTGCTGTTCTATACTGTATCCAATGACTTTTAGCTGGTATTGGGCATCTATTTTTACTTAATACTTGGGCTCCAAACCAGTCATTTTACATTAAGAGGGTCAAAGTCTATACTCTTGTGGCAGGAGAGGACTGATTTTACCTATCTGAGTTGGGAACAGCTGGTAGAAAGCTCACTGTGTGCCTACCAAATTGGCCTTAGGGCACAGTTGGTGTAAAACGTGCTTTTTTTCTGATGGTACATAAGCCTCATGTATGTGTGAAGCTGTTCTTCTCCAGGCAGCGGTTAGTGGTGACTTGCACATACCCAATCACCAGAAGTTGAAATCCCTTATAAAAAACTATCTTGGAAGTTTGTCTCAATCCCGTGCTACTCACTGGGCAGCTAGTTTGCGCAATGAGCTGCATAAATGCATTTAGTTACATTATTACAGCACCCAGGACTATTGCTGTTGAAAAAGCATCTGGTTTCGGTGCTGGGCAGATTTGCTGGATAGGTTAGCTAGACATTACACCAAAGTAAGCACTCATCCCTCAACTGGTTATACACATCCTTCACTCCTATCCCTTGCAAAGTACACATTAGGACCTGCAACCATGGAAAGGCACTTTTCTGCTACCTAGCTGGCTGGACGTGGGCATCCTGAGGCAATGCAGCAAATGCCTTGTGTACAATGACAACCACTTAATTCTTGAACAGACAAATACAGTATGTGAGAGTTGTAGTTACACAATGACACTAGCCTACGCTCTCATATAGAGACGCAAAAAACAACAAACAGGTTGTCAAGTGACACACAACAATCACCACACCCACAAAGGACCAGACACACAGACCAACATATGCGGAGGTGCTCACATGCAACTAGCCCAAACCTCAAAGGTCTTTCAGTTACAGTCCTCAGAAACTCTACATGCACACAGACAAGACAATTCCCATCACAACACATACAGCCACATCTCATTATGCCTCAACTACCAAGCACATAAGGCAAAATACTTAATCCAATATTTTGGTCACAACAGACTCTGTTGTGAGACATAATGACATTCCTCTTATCAGGCTGGATAAGCAGAAGGTTACAGTTTGTTGCCTGTGAGGGAGAGAATCGTCCACACAACACAATTTCTCAGGCCACTTACCCCTAAGTAACAGTATGACTCTGTCATAGTCAATGTGAGTGTGAATGACCCAAGACATAGCTCCTTGGACTTTATGAAGAGAAACATGATTGAGCTCTCAGAATATGTGTCACAAACAGGTATGAGCCTGGCACTGAGCAGCATGCTACTGTCCCCAAGGATGATGCTACTACAAAAGCAGAAAATGACTGACTAACAATTGGCTTGGCTACTGGTGTCATTCTAAAGGGGTCCAATATTTGTCTGCCTGGGAGGACATGGTTAACAGGCCACACTGCTTTGACAGGGATGGCCTTCACCTGTCACCACTAGGCTTGGCTAAAACATTATCCACCATATAGTGCCTTTTTAGGCATTGCCAAACAGACAAATCTTCCAACATAGCAAAAGCTACTCAGGGCAAGCTACAGGTGTTACTGCTCAATGCTAGAAGTCTCAACAAGAAACTCCACTCCTTAGAAGCCCTCCTCACACTGGAGAATGCTGACAGTATGTGCAGTTACTGAAATATGGTTCAAAGCCATGGAAAGCACACTGGCTCTGCATGGCTATAACACCTTTCATATGTTCTGACCACCCACTTAACATGAAAGAGAAAAGGTGGAGGTGTATCTATATACATAAATGATAAACACACTTCAAGGATTGGTCATACACTACGACATGCTTGAGCTACTCCCTGTTCAACTAAACAATGGAAAAATCCATTACCCTATTTTTGCTAGTTAAAGGTCCCCCCCACCATAAACCAAGAAACCTATACATCATACCTAAAGTTAATAGAATCACTCACAATCCAGCCCAACACCATTCTCATAGGTGATTTTAACTACCTCTCCATTAACTTGGAGGCATACATGGCCACAAACACGCAGGCCCAAAGATTTCTTGACTTTGTAAACACAAATGCTCTGGAGCAGCTAGTTTGCACCCCCCACTAGGGGTACAAATATCCTAGATATGGTACTCACAAATATGAGTGAGCACTGCACCCCCCCCCCCAAAGCGTGATGTCTTCACTGGTAAGATCAGATTACAAATTAGTCTTCCTTGAAATAAATGTAAAATTAGACTTCCCACCTAACTTTAAACACAAATAACTTTTCTAAGACAAACAACCCCCTATTAAGTGACGGCATGGCTAGTTTTCAAGCTCTCCCAAACCCAGAAAACACAGAAGCCTATGCAGAGGTGTACACAAAAGCCCTGTATGTTAATATAAACAAATGCAGAGAAACAGCTGTACCGGATCAAAATCAGCCCTGGACAAACAGCAAAAACAAACCACCCTGGTATTAACAGGTTATAAAACAAGAGAAAGGAAATCCTGTGAAGTAGTAAGAGGAAATATGCACAACAGAAAAAAAAAAGCCCCTTATTAGTCTAAGCGAGTGAATCGGGGAACTAGTCAAGACTCTAAAAGCATACTTTGAGGCAAAAATAGCCTCCAAAGCAAAGGACAACCATAAAGCATTTTTCAGTTATGTTTGCCATCTTAAGAGCAACACCAAACAATATGCAGAATTAGTTGTGGACAGTATCACCCATACTCAGCCAGAAGATAACAGCAATCTGCTGGCTGATAAATTCATCTCAAATTTCACCTCACCATCAACCCCAATTCTCCCCCAAGAAATACCCTCCACCACTCTGCTGCCAATTATCACTACAGAACAGGATAGCACTACGTACTCTAAAACTAAAAACATACAGCTTCAATGAGTGCTGAAAATATACCAAGTTGCCTCTTAAACAGCTTGAATCAGGACCTATCAGAGCCACTGGGATATGTATTTAACCACAGCCTCCATACCGGCTTTGTTCCGATTGAGTGGAAGACAGCAAGTCAGTCCTCCTTTGTACAGAGGGATATCAACTGGAAAGAATAATCATATACTTGATAAATAATGAGACAGAAAACCTCCAAGGACATGGATGAGCATAAAACAGTGCATATAACCTACCTTGACCAGGCCAAGGCATAAGACACAATCCCACACTCGGGTATTATAAATCAACTCTCAAAACTGGGCATAAATCCCTATGTCAGCAGGTAGCCAACTGGCTCACACACAGGACACATGGTTAAAGTGGGTTAATCCAGATCCATTAAGAGGCCAGTTACTAGTGATGAACCACAGGGCTCAGTGATGTGACCGCTCCTGTTCAGAATATACTTCTCTGAAGACAAGGCTAATGTGATGGCAATTATCGAATCCCCCAACAATGTAGATAATGAAACACCACCAAGTAGTTCCTGTGACCAGTTCAGAAACCCCAAATATAGAACAAAAAGCTGACCAGGAAGCCCAGGATCACACAAAACCAAACCTTTAATATGAAAACACAAAGTAAAATCACGGTTAAATGCTTTCATCTGTGAAGAGACCTCTTCAGAACCATGAGTTATAAAGACTGCAATGCTGCTTAATAGCTGAAATGAACTACAGACACACCTCCCCAGAAAAAAAACAATAAAATGCTTCAAGTCCTGAAAACCCAGTAAATGTTTCACAGAAGCATGAACTTGCAAAGAAAAACACAAGAAAAGAAAAATAGCTAACAGTTAATAAAAGATGCTATAAAATAATGTAAAATTCTGTAAAATAAATCGATAAAATAAATCAGATCTTATTTGCTCTTCTTTTAAGTTCACTTGATATACAAATATAGTCATTAAGACAGAGTGCCTTTGCTGCATCTAGTTTAAGTTGCCAGTACATTTCTCTGTACAGCAATTTATCCTCCCAGTCTCTAATAAAAGCAGCTGCTTCCACTTGTTCCAGTCTTAAGGAAGAAAAAATCTCAAAGTTCTTACATATACAATCATGTCTTGGCAGTGCACTTTTCATGCATTTCTTGGATATACTACAAAGGTGTTTGTATATCCTCCTCTTAAATGCATTCTTATTCTTGCCGATACAGAAAGCAGGACATGTAGTGCATCTGGCCAGATAAACAATTCTTTCTGAAAGACAACTGAACTTAACATGAGCTCTCATGACTCTAATCTTGTCCAACAAACCACCCTCAAATATTGTTTCAATAAATTAGCCTTGATGACAAAGGCCACATTTTGTTGTCACCCACAATTCGTCACAAAGACCATCTTTCGGTTTCTCCAATAGGCATTTTATATTGGGCATATTTATGAAGGTGAAGGATGGGCATACAGGAAAACACATTCATCACATTGCAGAATACTCCAACTTCTCTGCAACACTTTTTGTATGTCCTTAGCATCGAGGGAATAAAGTAGTACCATGATGGTGTGTCCTGCAAACTCCTTACCTTCCCCTTCACACTGTTTAAAATTACCAGAACACAGACCATATTTTATAACTGGGGCATACCCGTTATGTTTTTCCACCCACACCTCCAAACATAGGTTGTCAAACTAAGACGGAGTAACCCCTATCAAGAAACATACATTTAAGTGTATCAAAATGTTGTCAGCACATATAGTCATCAGAGGTCAAAAAGGAAATTTTAATAAGCTGGCTTTTCACTATGCCCCTTTTCTGGTGAAATGGGTGGCTGCTGGAGAAAAACAGAAAAGAGCTGCAGAAAGTTGACTTCCCAAAAAATCCAGGCCAACTACATCTCCTTTTATAATCTCAATATCCAAGTATTTATACATTCAGAATCAATGTGATGAGTGGACCTCAAAAAAGAGGTACTACAATGTAGTTGTCTCAGAAATGTTTCCAATTGGGCCTTAGTACCAGACCAGATGAACAACAAATCATCAAAGTATCAAAAAGGGAGAGTTTGAACAAGGTTGCAAGTTCCCACCTAAGAAGGACTGTATTTGCAAATGTGGGGGCACAAGCAGCCCCCATTGCAACACCTTGTAGCTGTTTATAAATAAACCCTTCAAAAAAACAGGAAGTAGTTAAGTACAATTTACATAAAATCACAGACAAGTGTGGTGTCAGATGCTGACAGAGAACCAAACTGCGACACGATTTCCCCAAACCATAATAGGCCTTCTTTGTGAAGAATCACTATGTATAAAAACTTTGTATACCACAGGCCACAAACAGAACACCATCCTCAGGTCTAATGTTTTGAAGTTTGTACAACAAATCCCATGAATCTCGAATGATATGTGGAAAATCAAAAAAAAGCTGTTTCAACTTACGATTAATGAATTTTGCTATTGGCTCAGTAACAGAGCCACCAGCTGCAACAACTGGTCGTAGAGGAGGGTCGGAGATGTTGGAATGAATTTTCAGAATACCGAATATCTTCATGATAGTTGGGTTTTGTACCCTGAGGAAATCATATAAACTTGCAAAATATTACCAAACAGCAAAAGTTCATCTAAGAAAAGCTTAATGGCCCTATAGACTATTTTGATCTCATTGACAGACACTACGGAGTATAGTTCCTCCTCATCATTCAACAATTTGTAAATTCGACCTGAATACTCTATCTAGTCCATGATGACCAGTCCCCCACCCTTATCAGGTTTCATGTACCTGATACTCCGTCATTGGTGATATTATTCAAAATCGCTCTATCATCCTTTGAGAGGTTTTGCCCCTCTTATTGAGTATTTCTCGTATTTCTCTCTCTCTCTCTCACATGTTCAAATATTCAAATCATTGTGTGTGCGTGTGTGTGTGTGTGTGTGTGGGGGGGGGGGGGTAGCCAAACTTTTCTTATTAAGCCTGGTAGAAGTAAACTCTAGAATCCCAGTATCACCCAGTAAAATTTGAAAAGTTCAGTTTATGAGTAAACAGTTTAAAGTCTATCAACGTGTCCACCACATTAGCTCGAGATGGTGGAATAACATCAAACCCTTTAGGAAAATGGCTGCAATGTTCAGGTCTGAAATTTACCTTAGAGAAACTGTAAATGTTGAAACCAAAATAAGATGAAACATTTAAAGTACCCGAGGAAAGGTGTGAAAAAAAAGAGAGGTGTCTCCCAAAATCATTTACCATTTCTTGGCTGTATGGGAAAAAGCGAGTTAATGAATTATCAGACTCAAAGTATTACTGAAGTAGACCCTCTGGACCCTTGTGCTTTATCCTTAACAGCAACCATCCCTCTTTCTCTCTCTTTCTCTGTGCCTCCTTCTTCCTTTTCAATCTTATCTGTCCATTACTCTCTCCATTCTGTCCTTCTTCCCATCCAGTATGGCAGCCTCACCTTGCTATGCCTACAAAAGGCCTCGTTCCCCCTTCATAAGCCTTTAATCCATTTCACTTTGTGCCTTTGCTGCTCACCTGTTAGGGTCCTTGCACTGCCTCTCCTCCAGCTTCTGTACATGCCCCATCATTTAGTCTAACTGCCAGCTTTACACTCTTGGCCTTTTCCTCTTTCTTTCGCACACCCATGCCTACAGCTGCAAGCACTCCACCCATGATCCATTCCCACAGGCTGCTTGCTCTCTCTCAATTTGCTTCCAGTCCTCAAACTCAAATTTGACCCTCCTCATACTTTACCATAAACCTGTCCTAAAACCTTACACCATAATCTCTGGCTTCATAGTCTTACCCTTCCTTTCACTCTAAACCAGACCAATGATCATTCATACAGACACCCAGTACTCTGCCTTGGTTAGGCCCACATCCAAGTACTTTTACACCCTTGCTCCAGTTGCCAGAACTGCTCATGGTCTAAATTTAAATTCCCACTCATATAGGTTCACAGAAAGTTACTAGGCTAATGGCCCTTGAGCCCTTATAAGCTTACCCTGAGTTGCCCCAAATGGCAGTGGTTCGGTGAGTGAAGTTCACAGATGTAAGGGTCTATTGTAGTTAATACAGACTTCCTCTGTCCAGGAGGGGCATGGGAGCCACCCCAGGAGTCAATATGCAGTCACCCATCCATTGATCTAGGTTGTGTTTGAAGAGGGTCAGGGAGGGGCTCTGTTTCACGTGAACTGGAAGCTTACTCCAGAGAAGTGTCAGTCTCTGGGAGATGAATCTCTCTCTCTCTCTCTCCAGTATGACCTGTTCATGTCAGAGGCTAGGTTAAGATCCCTGAAGCGAGTGACCCACATGCAGTTTGACTTACGAATGTGTAGCATTTCCATTAGGGCAGGGTCAGAGACTGCCCTGTAGGCTAGGCACAGGTCACCCCTTAGAAATCTATAGGAGGCAGAATACAGTGACCAGGCTTTCAGTCTTTCGGCTCAAGACTTGTTTTATGTACCCTGTAATTCCTTGATGAGAAACCTCTGTGGTCTCTCCAACTGCTGCAGGTGTCTGGTGAGGTACATGCAAAAAGGAGCACTGTACTCAATCATTGGTCTGATTAAGGCTGAATATAATGGAATTATAACATCCTTAGATCAAGATGTGATGCCTTTACTTATAAGATGTGGCACAAAGAAGGGGATTTTCTTACTACTGTGGACACATGGTGGTCAAAGTCCAGATTACTATCAACCTGAGTACCAAGATCACACACCACTAGGTCTACACTGGTGGGTGCTGTCTATAATGTAATCATCAGAGATGTGAGCTTTCACAAAGGGAATAATGATGCATTTTTTTTGCATTTAGTTTTAATCCGTGGCTTTGACACCAATCATTTGTCTGCGTTAACTCTGTCTGCAGTACATTAACATTGTTGGGGGACTCAATGATTGCACCTAATTTGCAATCATCAGTGAACTTGGTCAGCCACAGGCCGTCTAAGTGTGCCTGGACTTCTGAGAAATAAATTCCAAACAATAAGGGTCCCAGTACAGAACCCTGTGATATACCACTGGTGACTAGTCCTTTGCTTGAGGTGAAGTTACCCACTTTGACAGTAGGTATCCTAACGGTGGGCCAGTTGGCTACCCATCTAGTAATGTATCCTGGTTTACTGAGTACTATATGTCCAGAACATTTGAGCTTCTTGTGGGTCTGCTGACAAAGTCCAAGAACCTCTGAGGCAGCATAATTAAAATCATCTACAAGTCAAGTGCTGTTCTGCATGGCAAGGGACTCTAGTAAGTCCAGGTATGTGGTACGTTTTTCCTGGTTCATGGTGGGGGACCTACAGCTAGCTATGACGTGTTAGAGAGCATTGCCTGCAGGTAGACATGCAGTAGCTCAAGAGAGTCGTACTGTTTGACTAGCCTCGAGGTGTACTGAACCTTAATGAAGACGGATACACATCTTCCTTTGGTTCTTTCATGCCCAGTTTGTGGTATGAACTGATGGAAGGCATTGTAGCCCTGCACGGCCAGGGTGCTTTCCACTCCATTGACCCATGTCTCAGTGACTGTACAGATGTCAGTATCTTCCAAAGTGAGGAGTGCTTCCAGGCTGTGCAGTTTCTTGTTTAGACTCTTAGCATTAAAACAGCAGTACCTTGAGTTTATCTAGAGAGGATTTTGTTATGTTAGAAAGCTGGTTATTTTGACACTGCCTAAAAAGACGCAACAGGGGTAAATAATGCCTTTTGTATCCAAAAGCCTACTGGAGACATGCGCAGACCATCTCTGCCAAAGCAGCATGGCCTGTCCACCACGTCTTCACAAGCGGACAGATACTGTATCCCCTTGGAGTGACACGAGAAGCTAAGTCAATTGTAAAGTCAATCATTTTTTTGCTTTTGTTTGTTTGCCTGCTCAAAATTCAAGTCGACCATATATACAGTTACACTTCTTGAAAAGTCACCAGCACTATTTATTGTCTCTCCAATCCCCTCCCCTCTAGCAGTCTTGGCAGGAAGTAAACACTGAAAACAGTAAACATGGCTCTACCTAGGAAACCCTTAATTCTAAACACAGCCACCATTCATCCATCCTCAACCCCTTTTCCCATTCTGCACATGGGGTTGGAGTCGGGTTGTCACCTCTGCAGTTATCATTGCGAGCCAAGGCTTACACCGCCGGGTGGCTAGCCCTGCAGTGGTAGTTCATCCATACCACTCACGCATGCACACATACACATACTCACCTACAGTCAATTTAGAGCATCCAATCCACCTAGTGCATGTCTTTGGAATGAGGGAAAAAAAACAGAAGATCCGGAGGATGACCCACATGACTGTAGGAAGGATATGAGACTCCGCACAGAAGGCACCCCAGCCAAGAATCAAACCTGAGAACCTCTTGCTGCGAGGCAACAGCACTAACTACTGCACCAAACACAACCACTTCTCTGACCTGTCAAAGTGTGATTTACCGTGATAGGACATGTTCTTGATAGAAGGACAAAAGGGCCAGAATCCTGTGCTTGGCTACCTGCAAGGATGTTGTTACCACCCTTGTACAGTCAACATTCATGGAGCATTCTGTGCAGTTTCACCGTATTTCTCTTACATAGCCAGAATCCCAGGGTGAGACTGCTTTTAAAATGCCATTACTCTGTTTTAACTTGGTTAAAGGCCCACTACCCAATGTGATGGTAAATAAAGAATGGTAAATACGTACAACTGGCAGTTCTGGTGAGCAAAACATTTAATTGGCAAGCCTACTAGATGTACAATCCCTTTTCAGGAGTGTCCCAGGAGCAATGTCTGGTTAACTGACTTACTCAATGTCACAGAGTACACAAGTCAAGGCTATGGGAATCAAACCCAGAATTGCTGCTAGTTGTCATTCTAAGCAGCACATTGTCTTGAACCTGTGAGGCAAGCATCAGCAGAAAGCCAAATGTCAAGAACATGGTTTAAAAGAAACCATTATTCTAGAACCTGAAAACTGCGTACCTTGTCATTGGGAATATGTAGGTAAATATCTTGCATGTCTATAGCTTACAGCATGAACACTCAGGACCAAAAGAGGTAAGAGTTTTTCATGTCAAGATCTGGAACAATTCTGTTTTTAAGAACTTTTTCAAATCTGAGAGAGCTAAAATTAGGTCTTCAAAGGCCTTCCATTTCAGAATAAGAAAGAATCTTGAATGACATCCTTCTTCTTGTTCTCATAGTCACAAGATGAATGGCCTTGTTGTCTAGTAACTGATGAATTAGAAGCAATGCCAAACCTGCATGATATCTTAATGTGGAAGGGAGAGGTCCTAGAAATCAGTGGCACAGAAATTTCACAGGATAAGTGGATATCACATGATCTCTGAGACATCTGTTACCAGTGACCTGAAACCACTCAACCTCCTGGGGTGATGAAGGAGATGACATGCAGTGAAGTGAAGATGGACTGGGTTGCTACTTGTTACTGCTGCAGGGCTTTCATTGATAAATTAACCTCTGCAGCTGGGAATGCTAGCATTTACTCTCTCAAGGCTTACTGCTGCCTCATAGCAGGTTACTAGGGTAATGGCACTAGAGCCTTTTTAAGCTTGGTCACTCATGCCTAAATTTTCCCAATCATCAATGCCAGCAGGTTAGAATGGCTTTTGTATATGCCTGTGGCTTAGGGCATCTACAAACTGCCCCTGTTCACCAGAGCTACAAGTGTTAACTTGCGATCTCTCATCTATTGTTTCAAACTGCATTTGAACAGGCTTGGGGAAGAGCTCTGTTTTACATGAACACAATATGGTCTTATTCTTTGGTGGTATTGCTGTTGCCTGGTTTGCTTCCTGCAAAAGGACTGTGACTTGCTTGGATAACTTAGAGTATTTGGAGATGGAAGAGTGAAACCATAATGCTTTACACTACCTTTTTCCTTTCCTTTTTTTCTAGTTTCAGTGGCGCCCCCAGTACTTCCACTTCAAGTTTTATTTACATGCTTTACCACAAAACACCTTTTATAAAAACATTAAAAAAATTAAACGCAAACAACAACAAGGAGGATACCAGTTCTGCCACTGAAACTGAAATATACAGAAATCCAAGTTTGATTAAGTGGAGCCTAGGCACTTAAAAGAAAGCATGGCAACTGACCCACTCTCATTGAATGCCAGCTGAAAAAGAAGTCTTCAAGAATTAGTAGAAACAAGTCAGCGAGGAGCTCACCTTCAGCCACTTGGCAAACAGATTCCAAAGGTATTGAGCCTGAAAGGCAAATGAACAAATGCTGGAAGTGGAAGCACACCTACAAACTAGCAGTCCCTTAGAAGCTAAGCACAAGCCCTAGGTTGGCAATATGCACTGCAATCCTTTAGGTAAAGAGCCCAAGTTACAAATACTAAGGTTAACATCAAGATTTTAGATATTAAGGACACATCTACTTTAAAATGTCTGGGAACTGAGTTAGGTAAGGATAATAATAAATTAGTGTCAAAAAAATACAATAATATTATCAATACAATTAAAATCTCTGGAAAAGTGGAACAAAATAATATTAACATTTTAAGACAGACTACAGTTAATAAAAATGGTTTTACTACCCAACATTCTATATATAGCTTTGGCAATACAACTGTTACCAGAAAGGAATATACTCAAAGAAATAAACTCATGCCTAATAACATTTTTATGGTTTCCCCAAAAGAAACAGAATAGCTTTAATACATCATATCAGACCATGGAAACAGTGAGGATTAAACTTTCCTGATATAGAAGCATATATAAAAGCATCAATATCTAAAACAATCTCAGATTGGATAAGTCCAAATTATTCTGCAAATTGGAAAGAATTACTAACTGTAATATCAATAAATGAATTTGGTTTACAAAAAAAATTTCAAACAACAATAAAAACAATTTGCCATGGCACATACTATGCATTAGTAAAGCAATAACCGATGACGTGGTGTGGTATATTGAAGATATACCCACGGTTGGTGTGGTTTAATCACAAGGGCGAAGCCAGAGTGATTAAATAAAGTCAACTGTGGGTAAATTTCAATATACCACAACCACGGAGTCAGTTATTGCTATTACAGAATGACATTATTTAAGAAAAAAAATACTTACTTTTCTTAAATAATGTCTTTGCATAAGGGTGCATTACTGTGCTTCCTCTGGTTGTGGTATGCTGCTTTCTTGTTTTGATGTACTGAGCATGCGTACCCAGTACATCAATGCTTACAAACAGAAGCAACTGAGAAAAGAAAGTCTCCGTTGCTCCGTTATTTATTTATTTTTTTTTTATTTGTTTAAAAAATATATTTTGAGGACTTTATACCAATGGAAAAAAGTCCAGGTGAGCAATCAGTGTGCACGTTTTGGAATATTAATTGGGGGGGGGGGTCATTGTATAATATGCAATATAACACAACTAAGTCCACTAAAACTCATATGATTAATTATTACATTGACTCATTTAGCAAAATTATTAATGTAAATATAGATTTAAAAATCTGGTTTGATCTTTTAATACCATTCATAGTTACAAAGAGCTATACACATAAAATATACAGAGAAATAATTCCTGGGAACAGAAAGGATTTGTTTGTTGGTTTCAATGTATCAAAGAACTACACGTTCTGGATATGCAAACAACAGAAACAACATACAAAATTCCACAACAATATTGGCTAACTATGCAAAGCATTCTGACGTATTCACAAAATTTATGAAGAATTAGTAATTCTTCATTTAAAGAAATACCTAAACTTACGGCATACCTATATGAAATCATGCATGATTATGATATCGGAAATAATATTTCGAAATTTTACAAGATATTGATAAATTAAAAAACGCCCAAATCCTCATATTGGAATTATATAACAAAAGTACACTCATTACAGCTGACTGAAGAAGTTAAATCAATTTTTTTTTTATCAATAAAATATACAACCTTTGCACAATACTGGAAAGTTTTTAATTAGAAATGCTTGCACAGAGCATTCTTAACTCCAGATAGAATTAATAAAATTAATTCTTCCACAAAGAGAATATGTTGGGGGTGTGAGCAAATACACAATGCAGATTGGAATCACATTTTTTTAGACTGTGTTAAAATTAAGCCATTTTGGAATGGTATTAAAAACTTTTTACAAGCTTTATTTAATGAATCATTTAACTTATCTAAAGCTCTAGTATTAAATGTGTACAAAGGTCCTCATTTGAATGAGTCAAATAGGCATCTAGTATAGACAATACTTGCAATCTCAAGGAAGTGTATAACAAGAAGATGGAATACAAACAATACCGACTTTGGAAGACTTCGACAGCCTACTGAAAACCACACCATTGTTGGAAATTAAAATTAAAGAATTAAGGATTCATCCTAAGCCATTTATTAACAATCCATGGAAAAAAAGTCTTATCATTGATTGACACTTTACAATAACTGAACAGATACACTCTGACATCTGGATTGTTATACCTATAAAGTAATTGTATATATTGAGCTCCATTATAGTGTCAGGTTGATGTAAATAGTGTACATAGTTATTTAAGATGTTAGCGTTGTCGCCTCACAGTTAGACGTTGCCCGTTCGATTCTCAGTTAGAGCGTCTTCTGTATGGTGACATGCGTGAACGAGCATTCCTTCGATGAAGGTTGTGCGCTAGGCCCGGCAAGCCAGCACGTAAAACTCTACTGCCAATCATTAGCGGACTGGAGTTCCGCTGCGGCGACCCCTAACCGGGAAAAGTCGCAAAAAAAAAAAAAAAAAAATATATATATATATATCTATATCTATATCTGTATCTACACACACACAAATACTATGGAATTTATTCAACTGTATTTCAAAAATAAAAATAATTTTGAGAAAAAATATTTTAGAGATGTCTGAAAAACAACCAGGAGCCAGTGCTAGTGCCGTATTACAGACATGACATGAAGGTAACATAACAGATCAGTTCTCGTAGGTTTGTTGCAGTGTTTTCTGCTAAATGTAAATGGCCAACCTCAGTGTCAGGAATTCCAGATAAAGGGCATTCCAATAGTCAAGGTGAGAACAGATTAAGGTATGAACTACAACTGAAAGATAAGCTTCAAGTGTAAGGTGCTTGGTTCCTGGACATGTTTCTTAGGTGGAAATACGAGTTTACTACAAAAGACACCTATTCCATAAATGTATTTAATTTCTACTTGGTAACTGGGTAAGTGGGCTGGTCTGAGGGCACATTTCAACCATGACCCCTGTACAGAAATACAAGCAAACAACATGAATAATCAAGAAGCATGCCATTCATAAAAACAAATGCAAAATCAACTTTTAAGGGGTCTTGGAACAAACGTATACTTGTTGCAGAGTATTACGTGCAGAGACACTTTAAAGAGAGAGAATTAACAGAAAAAACAGAGATATTGACTATTTACAGCACATAAACCAAAGTTATTTACAATATTTGCAGTATATACATAAAACTATTTTGAATTTCAACATTTCAGGAAACAAGCAGTATATGGAAGAGAAATGCTGTTAGAATACAACATTTCTATCTTGTTGAAGGTAATAAGCAGTCTGACAGCAAATGGTGAGGGTAACCATAGATGTTAAGTTGTCTATCTCGCCTTCATTCTTGCTGGTTGGGTTTGGAGCCGATCCTTGGCTCCAACTCAACCAGCTTCTAAAGCTCGAGAGCTACAAACTGGCTCGAGGCCTCCCCATACCCCATGATGCCTGTCGCTAGATACCCAGATCTCGTTTGCCGCTTCTGCTGCAAAGTTGCTCTACTGGCTCAGGTCATATAAAACTTCTTTACTGTCTTTTTTCTGTCACAATTTAGTGAACATTTAGAGTAGAATTATCGTTTAGTTATTTCCCTTATATTGTATAAGTTTTTGTAGCTGAATCCTTGTCTTTTCTCTTCAGAAACTCATTTTACTTAGAGAGTTTCCCCTCCCCTTTCTACTTCTCCCTTTTTCCTGTAAGGTTTTCCTTTTAAGCTAGAGGATAACCTTATCTCTAGGTGTCCGTTTGAGTTAGAGGATAACCTTTTTCTTCTCTATTTCTTTACAAAAAAAAAAAAAAAAAAATTTCTTATTATCACTGTTAGTTAGTTTGGCTATACTTATTACAGTTGTTGGTGTACTGTCGATTCTGGTAACTTGTAGTGTATTGTTGTTGTATTAGTACCTTAACCTTTGTGTGAGTGTGTTTTTCCTTTGGGCTTGCCTGTCAATATGTCCAAGGATCCTAAGCCATCCGGATTCAAGAAGTGTGACTCATGCTGTCAGAAGATATCTCTGACAGATGGTCACACTTCTTTTGTTTATTGTCTGGGTGCCGTGCACCTGCAGGTCTCTTGCTCCATTTGCCATGCGTTCAGTCCAAGAGTCCTGCAGGAGCGCAAAAATAAATTGATCCTTAGAGATTTACTTAAACCTCAAGATTCACCAGCTAAGGCTCAGCCTGTGAAATCTTCCAGGGCACCTAAACCATCGGCTCCCAGTTCGGAGCCGTTGTTGGGTGAATCTGTACTTTCCATTTCGGCTGGAACAGATGCTCCTCCCTCCCAGTCAGCTCCAATACGCTCTTCGGAGCCTTCTGAGAGTCGAAAAAGATCCAGATCTCCCTCTCTGGAGTCGATACGCTCGGCTCCGAGATCACCTCTGCCCCAATCGGAGCACAGTCATCACTCATCCCACTCTTCCTGGTCCTCAAGACTTTCGGACCATGACTTGGAAAGAGTGGTCAGCAGATTGCTAAAATCGCAGGACCTGGCTAAAATGTTGTCCAGTCCCCCTCACCAGGGGTCGGCTCCGTCCACGTCTGCAGATATTCCTCCTCTGACTCGCCCTTTGAGCTCGGAGCCGGGGTTCGAGTCGTGGAACCGTCGGCTCCGATACCTCTCCTTCGGTTCCGTTGTCTGCTCCAATCACTTCCATGGTTCCATCCTTGGAGGGTTCTGGGTGGCAGGACTCCCTTGTCAGCTCCGAGAGGTGAGTGGCATCGGACCTTTGTCAGACCCCGTTCTCCCCCTCGGAGCCTCAGCTCAGGTGAGTTTGGCTCCCACATCGGCCTTGGAGCCTTCCCCCTTGGTGCGGAGGGGGATTCTGATTTCTTCTGAACCGGATCCCTCTCTCCGTTCCAATCGGGATGCCTTCGAGGTGATGAGGAGTGTTCTGGCTCCTGAGCCAGTGCCACGATCGACCCCCTCGGCTCCTCTCCCTATGGTGACTGCGTCAGCCTCTGCCTCTCTTCCAGACCCCAAGCGTGGGGATCCAGAGCCCCAGGACACCCCTTTGGGTGTATCTTCCTCTTCCGAGGCCTCCCCTGATCATTCAGAGGAGCCACCTTGTAAGAGGAAATGCAAGAGGAAGCACGTTGACTCCCCTGAGTCTGTCACATCAGATACAGACTTAGAGGATTCAGAAGGGTCCCCAAGGTCCCCCTCTGAAGATGTCTCCTTCTCAGACATCCTTGAGATGCTTAGACAGAGAGGGAACTGGACTACCCTAAGCCCTTCAGAGGATGAGTCGGTATTCCTGGACGCATTTGGATCCCGACCTTCCACCTCCTGGGTGTCTCCACCTTTCAACCCACTGATGTCTGTGGTGGCTCGGAAGGCGTGGTCAGCTCCAGACACAGTAGAACCGACCCCAAGACGACCAGCAAAATTCATTACTGCACCACAGGACAAGCAATTTTTGACAAAAGGTGTCCCCGTTGATGCCATGCTGATAGCAGCGGCCATGAAGAAAGAGTTGGCTGAAACTTCTTCATCTGTTCATTCCCCTAACAACGAGTCTAGGACAATAGACAGATATGGGAAGCGGATGTTTTCTTCAGCGACTTTTACCATGAAGTCTCTGAATTACTTGTGCCACTTTACTCATCTACAGAGGGATATCCTTAAAGAGCTTGGAGATACCCTTCAAGATCCATCAGCTGAGGGGGCCCAGGCCAAGGTTGACTCCCAGTTGGCGACTCTTAATTCAGTGGTTAACTCCTCCATGAGGCTCATTTCTTTTGTAGCTGATGGGGTGAGTAGAGCCGCAGGCACAGGCGTCGCTCTGAGGAGACCAGCTTGGATGCGGCTTTGTAACTTTGCGGAACCTTTCAGAGCGTCTTTCACCAACACCCCCTTTGATGGTTCCTCTCTCTCTCTGGATCTCAGGTGAAGGACACCCTTACCAGGTGTGAACAGGAAGGCAAGACTCTCTCTGCTGTAGGGGTCCGTTTTTCCACTCCTTCCAGACCATATCCCAAGGGTCAGAAGAGTGGAAAGATGTGGTTCCAGAAATCCCAGGGAGCCTTGCCTGACACACGTGATGAGTTTCCCTCCAGGGACAGAGGAGGGAACAATAACAGATGCCGACCTCGTGGTAGAGGGGGTCCACAAAATCAGGGCAGCAGAGAATCTTTCTCTGACAAGCCCGTTCAGCATCCCTGAAGGGTTGCCCGGCTGTCCACCTCTGGAGGCAGTCGGGGGAAGATTATCGCTGTACCCAAGAGCCTGGCAAGACATAACACAAGACAAATGGGTACAGTCTGTTATATCCGGAGGTTACAAGATTCCTTTCGGCCGCGCACCATTCCTGCCGAACAAGTCCCTTCCAGATGTTCCACCCAATCCAAGGGATCAAGCAGTTCAGGAAGTTGCAAAACTGCTAAGAAAAAGGGCCATCCAGAAGACCAGCAAGGATCCGGAATTTACTCGAGGTTCTTTTTGGTACCAAAAAAGACAGGGGACTGGAGACCCATTTTGGATCTCAGCAGACTAAACAGGTCTGTACATAGAACCAAGTTTCGGATGGTCACGTTACAGTCCATTTTACCCTTCCTGGGTCAGGACAATTGGATGTGCTCCATAGATCTTCAGGATGCGTACTACCACATCAAAATGGACAGGCGCTCCAGAAGATTCCTGCGCTTCCGGCTGGGAGCCAGCCATTATCAGTTCAGAGCTCTGCCCTTTGGTCTCACCACAGCCCCCAGGGTGTTCACCAAATGTATGGCAGCAGTTACCACTCATCTGAGACAGCAAGGATTCCAGGTGTTTCCGTATCTAGATGACTGGCTCCTTACTGCTACCACCAGGAATCATCTTCTGCAAGCCAGAGACTATACCATACAGGGGTCTACTTCTAAAGACCGAACCAACGATTCCCCGACACAGAAATCACCGACGCCAGAAAACCGACAACACACAAACCCGACAACGCGAAACACCGAACACCATAACACCGACACACTACACGTAAACAACACAGTACACTACAACACATATCCACTAGCCCTAACCCAAACCCTAACCCTAAGGTCCGACACTACCGCACACTCTCCCTACCTGCACCCTAACCCTAACTCACTTACACACCCCAACCCCAAGCTCCGACACTACCGCACACTCTCCCTACCTGCACCCTAACCCTAACTCACTTACACACCCCGAACCCCAAGCTCCGACACTACCGCACACTCTCCCTAACTGCACCCTAACCCTAACTCACTTACACACCCTGAACCCCAAGCTCCGACACTACCGCACACTCACCTATCACACACCCTAACCCTACATCCCTGAGTATTGCACACTTACCTGTCCGCTCCCTACTCCTAAATCCCTCACTATCGCATACTTACCAGGTCGCGCTTACACATTCCCCTTGTCGGTCTTCCGTCTGTCGGGATTCGAGCGTGTCGGTCAACTGCGTTGTCGGTCGTTTCGTGTCGGTGATTTCACTGTCGGCGAATCGGCGTTTCGGTCATTAGAAGTAGACCCACCATACAGACGTGTTTCAGACTAGGTATCACTATAAATTTCGAAAAATCTGCTTTGTCGCCTTGTCAGTCTATCACCTTTATAGGCGCAAACTTAAATACAAAAGACAGGTCAGCCGGCCTTCCACCAGACAGGGTGTTAGTCATTCGGCAGCATGTCCAGGTCTTGTTAGGTTGCAAGAGAATTCAAGCCAGGTTCGTACTTCAAACCCTGGGTCTCATGGCAGCGGCAATCATACTCATCCCTCTGGCCCGTTTCCACATGAGGATTCTCCAGTGGCTTCTTTTCACCCAATGGTCCTTTCAGCAGCTTCCCATGTCTCACATGATTATCATTACAGAAGCATCCAAAAAGCACCTTGCACCATTGGTGGATGGTCTCTCCATCAGTACCCCTGGGCAGACCATTTGTACTTCCCCCTCCAGTTGCTATGGTAACCACAGACGCCTCCCTGATCGGGTGTGGGGGGGGGGGGCATTATCAGGGCAGAACAGTCCAAGGCACTTGGCAACTTCAGGAGTACCATCTGCACATAAACTTCTTGGAGATGAGAGCCATGCTTTTAGCATTGCAAGCTCTTCAGGACTTTCTTCCTACAGGGACAGTTGCAATTCAAACGGACAATATGTCAGTTGTATGGTACATCAACAAGCAGGGCGGAACCAGGTCCTACCCCCTATGTCGAGAAGCACTCGGACTCTGGCAGTGGGCGACCTCTTCCCAATGGTTTCTGACTGCAACGCACATCCCTGGGAAATCCAACGTCGTAGCAGACAGGCTGAGCAGAGCTACTCTGATGCCTCACGAGTGGTCTCTGAATCAAGAAGTGGCGGACCAAATCTTCCACAAATGGGGGCAACCTTGCTGCGACCTCTTTGCACTCCCTTCAACAGCAAGTGCAGCAACTTCTTCTCTCTCCTTCCACATCCAGAGTATTCCCCCAGAGACGCTCTAGTCCACGACTGGCCTCAGGGACTTTTATATGCATTTCCCCAGTTTCCCTAATTCCCAAGCTGACACAGAAAGCTACCGTATTGGGTTGCAAAATGATCCTCATTGCCCCGTACTGGCCTCGACAAATATGGTTTCCATTCCTGCATCATTACCTTATTGAGCAGCCTTGGACTCTGGAACCAATTCCACACCTTCTGATCCATCAATCGGGCGGGCTGCATCACTCCCTACAATCTCTCAAGCTCACAGCTTGGTTGCTCCACTTCCAACCCTAGCCAGGCTTCCGGATATCTCCCAATCAGTGCGTGAAATCATTTTATCATCGCACAAGTCTACCACTAGAAAAACTTACACTAGTAAGTGGAAACGTTTTTCTTCCTGAGCAGAGGCTAAGAATATAGATCCTTTTTCAGCCCCTGTTCACCACATCTTGGAATTCCTAGTGGAGCTTTTTTATGCTGGCTCCGCTTCGGCTACAATTAGAGTGCAGTTAGCCACTATTTCAAATTTTCACATTGGCCTTTCAGAAAGTAGTATAATGTCTCATAAGCTTCGTAAGGCCTTCCTCAAAGGAACCACTCTGCTCAGGCCCCCGATTAGAGATCCTCCACCCCTGTGGGATCTGAATTTGATTCTAGCCTCTCTAATTTTGCCCCCCTTTGAACCGGCAGCTTCCTGTTGGTTGAAGTTTTTATCGTGGAAAACACTTTTTCTGGTAGCAATTACTTCAGCCAGACGAGTTTCCAAGCTGCAGGCTCTTTGTACACATCCCCCCTACCTAGTGTTCCACAAAAACAGGGTTGCTCTTAGGACTAATCCCTCCTTCCTTCCTAAGGTCTTTTCTGAGAACAACTTGAATCAGTCCATTGACCTTCCTGTGTTTTTTCCCAACCACTCCAACAGGGCGGAATATAAGTTACATCAGTTAGATGTTCACAGACAACTGCGTTTTTATTTGCACAGACTAAGGCCTTCAGAAAATCGGATCAGCTTTTCCTCTCTTAAGCAGAGGGCAAACAAGGTATACCAGTATCAAAAGTAACTTTATCCAGGTGGCTGACTTCTATCATTACTTTTATCTATCAGCTGAGGAATAAACAACAGCCTGTTAAACCAAAAGGGCACTCCACCAGAGCATTAGCCACTTCGGTTGCTTTTCAGGCTAGGTTGCCCATGGAATCTATTTGTGCAGCAGCTACGTGGGCAAACCCTCATACTTTCATCTGCATTATAAGTTGGACGTGATTTCCAGGAGCAGAGCTGATTTTGGTTCCACTGTTCTGAAGAGTCTGTTCCATTGAGCCACCCAGGATATTAGGTGCTAGGGATGCTGTCCCAACCAGCAAGAATGAAGGCGAGATAGACAACTAGACATAAAGAAGCTATGTACCATAACGTTCCATGTTAGTTGTCTCCTCTCGCCTTCTTTCTTGCGTCCCCCCTTTCATCCCCCTATCCTACTAGACCGAGAAGAGTTTTCTCTATAATATTGCTCAGGCTGAGCCTTCTCTGGCTATCCCACTCTACCTAGTGGTCTTTATAGTTGGGCTTATGTATAAGGATAGGATTCCTTCATTATTTTGTCTGCTGTTTGTCTTACCAAATGAGATCTGGGTATCTAGTGACAGGCATCATGGGATATGGGGAAGCCTCAAGCCAGTTTGCAGCTCTCGAGCTTTAGAAGATGGCCGAGTCGGAGCCGAGGATCGGCTCTGAACCCAACCAGCAATAAAGAAGGCGAGAGGAGACAACTAACATGGAACGTTATGGCAGGTACATAACTTCTTTTTCCTAAAGTACTTATAATCCATTTCATTGTGCAAGTGTTCAAAGAAGGCTTTTTGAACTTGGAGAAAGATTGCAGGGCCTTAATTCATGTAGAAGTCTCTTCCATAATGCTGGGCCTAGTCAGTAAAAGGTACATGCTCCAGTACCTGTTTTATACGAGGTCCACTTAATGTGATAGCTTTCTCCTGGGTACTTCTTAGGGAGTAAACCTGGTCATGGAAATGTAGTTTCCATCTCAATGATATGCAAAATACTGTTTAGTTGTAAATAAAAGTACCTAGAAGAGAAGATGACCTTACCTTAAATGTGTACTACTAGTCCAGATCTCACCTACACTATGCACCTTAGATACAAACTTTAGCTCACTGTATGAATTGCCAAACCCTCTGTTTTGAAGGCATTTAAAAAAAAAGTTATGTACTCACCATAACATTCCATCCAAGTAATTGCACTTCATTTGTCTTCAACCTGTAGGTCTATGGATCCGAGACAGACGCATCACTAGCATCTGATCCAAGCTCCAAGCTCCCTCCCTTACCCATAATGCCCCCGTCTCCTTCCTTTCCTCAGACAGAGTTAGCTGCTCAATAAGCATAAGCCCAACCCAATGAGAACTTACCACTAAAGGCTCCCCAATATCCCTGAGCCAAGCAAAGCAAGGAGAGCCACTATAGTGTGCACCTTCTGAATACAAGGCTAGAGCAATAGTGACAAAGTCAAGGGGAAGGAGTGGGGGATGTTGAAGACAAATGAAGTACAACTACTCAGATGGAACGTTATGGTGAGTACATAACTTCTTTATCTGAAGTAGTTGACGTCATCTGATCTTCAACCTGTGGGACAGAGTCCCCAGCTACTAACACCTGGGTGTCCCTCATGGAAGGATATTTCGGAGCACCGTGGAGGCAAAAGATGCCCTACTCCTGGACACTATGTCTAATTTGTAATGTGAAATGAAGGCATGAGATGAGGACCAAGTAGCTGCAGAACAAATATCATCCAGCGCCACCCTAGACCAAAACGACACTGAAGTAGCCATGGACCTGGTGGAATGTGCTTTTACCTGACCTGGAGAAGAAATTCCTTTGTCAGAATAAGCCCGAATGATACACTGGGAAATCCAACAAGCAATGGTTACTTTGGAAATTGGCTTTCCTAAGAAGGGTTTTGAATAAGAAACAAATAACTGGTCAGATTTGCAAAAGGACTTCGTCCTGTGCAGATAAAATCTTAATTGTCTGTGTACATCCAACAAGTGTAATTTATACTCACCCTTGTTCTGAAAGTTAGGAAAGAAAACAGGAAGATTAAAAGTTTGACTAATGTTAGCTTCCGACGCCACCTTAGGAAGAAAGGACAGATTAGTGCACAGGGAGACCATGTATGGAACCTTAACAGATAGTGCCTGAAGTTCTGACACTCTGCTAGCAGACGTAATAGCCACCAAAAAGGCAGTCTTCCAGGACAGGTACTGCAAGTCTATTAAGGCTGTAGGCTCAAAAGGAGGAGAGACCAAAGCTTGTAATACAAAAGTGAGATCCCACGTGGGCATAGGATCCTTCACTGGAGGCCTTAAAAGAAAGGTACCCTTAAGGAAGGTCTTGCAAAGTCTAGAAGTGGCTAATGAAGACAAATTCTCCCCCCACATGGAAGTTAGAAATGGCAGCCCATTGCACCTTAACTGTAGACGAGCTGGCACCTTGTTGAAAAATCCCTGCCAAGAACTCTAAGACTGCTGAGATGGGAGCCGTAAAAGGATCTAAACCCCATTGAGAAGCCCATATAGAGAATCGTTTCCATGTACTATGATACAGTCTGCAAGTGGAAGATTTGTGAGCCGCTACCAAAATCTTTTTCACCGAAGAGGATAAACCAGGAGTCCTATCAATCAAGGGAACAAGAGCAGCCAAGCTGCGAGCTTCAGACTGTCCAGATCTGGGTGTGGGATTCCCGAGGAGTGTGAAATGAGATCCAGAATCGTATTCAGGATCCACGGTGGAACTACTAGGTGAAACCAAAGGGAGGGGAACCAGACTTGAGGCCAGAATGGGGCAATGAGGATTACTGTGTTCCCCAGCCTGTGAGCTTTCTGTAGAAATTTCAAAATGAGAGGTAATGGAGGATAAGCATAAAGAAGACCGGGAGGCCAAGCATGTACCAGAGTGTCTCTGAGGGCTTCCCCCTGAGGGGGGTTCAGCACGAAGTACTCACTGCATTTCGCATTGGAAGAAGATGCGAAGAGATTGCAGCAAGGCCGACCCCACTTGAGAAAGATTTCCTCCGCTACTGTAGGATTCAGAGACCACTCGTAAGGCATCAGAATAGCCCTGCTGAGCCTGTCAGCTAGAAGGTTTGCCCATCCCAGAATGTGCATTGCCACCAGAAAATGGCCGGTGGAAATTGCCCATTCCCACACACTCATGGCTTCTCGACAAAGGGGGCAAGATCTGGTTCCTCCTCGTTTGTTAAGATACCAGACCACTGACATGTTGTCCAACTGTATTGCAATAGTCCCTAGAGGAAGATGGGCATGGAGAGCTTGCAACACTAGAAGCACTGTCCTCATCTCTAGGATGCTGATATGCAAACTGGTCTCAAGGGGGGACCACGTGCCTTGGACAGTCCTTCCCAAGCAATGGCCCCCCCCACCCCAGCTGGGAGGCATCCGTGGTCACCGTGGCTTTGGGAAGGGGCAGAAGAAAGGGATATCCCCTAACAAGATCTGAGGAAAAAATCCAGCATCAAAGAGAGTCCCTGCAAACCCGAGAGATGCGGACTGGATGAGAAAGAGAGAAATCGGATAGGGACCATTGTACTGCCAGTGTCCACTGAAGGATTCGCATGTGAAGGCGAGCAAGGGGTAAGAGTGATTGTGGCCGCCATTGACCCCAGTGCTTGTAGAATAGCCTATGCTGCAGGAAGATGAGTTTGGTAAATATGCAAGGCATGAACTCTGAGACTGTGCACCCTTTCTGGTGTGATGTAAACTTTCATCTGGATAGTGTCCAGCCAAGTGCCAATGAACTCTAGAACCTGAACCAGAATCAGCGATGATTTGTTGATATTGATGGTGATGCCCAAACTGTTAACTAATAAGAGGAAATAATCTCTGGCTCAGCAAAGAATCCTGGTGGGGGCCGCAAAGAGCCAATAGTCCAAGTAAGGATAGACCTGAATTCCCTGAAGCCTCAGGTGAACCGCTACAACTGCCATCACTTTGGTGAATACCTTGGGGGCGGTGGCGAGACCAAAGGGGAGGGCTCTGAACTGATAATGATTGGCTGCAAGCCGGAAGTGAAGAAACCTGCGGGAGTGCCTGTCCATCTTGATATGATAGTACGCGTCCTGGAGGTCGATTGAGCACATCCAATCTTTCTCCTGCAGGTAGGGCCGGATGGACTAGAGAGTGACCAATCGGAATTTCTCTTTGGCTACTGACAGGTTCAAGGTGGAAAGATCCAAGATGGTCTTGGGTCCCCCTGTCTTCTTTGGCACTAAAAAGAACCTGGAATAAATGCCCAATCCAGACTGGTCTAGGGGGATGGGTTGGACGACTCGTTTTCTGAGTAGCTTGTCTACTTCTAGAGCTGCTGCCTCCCTTTGCGCGGGTGGAACATCTGGGAGGTGTTTTGGTGGGAGAGTTGGTTTGGTGAATAGGATGAAATAACCTCTGGATATAATTTGCAATACCCAACGGTCTGATGTTACGGACTTCCATGCCACTGGGTGTAGCGAAAGGCGACCCCCGACTGCTACCAGAGATGAGCAGTCAGGCAGCCCCCTCAGGGCTGTAGCTTAGGTCTGTCCGAAAAAGGTTCTTGAGACCCAGAATTTCTCGGACCCCCTTTGCCTCGGGCAGTGTCTGCCATAACCCCCTCTGCCTCAGGGGGAATGAGAGTTCTGAGTGTCCCGGGAGAACTGAGACTTTCAAAACAACATCTTCCATGTCCCTCGCTGATTCCTATAGAAGGAGCTTTGAGGGGCAGACAAGCGGATCCCGACAGCAGACAGTGTCTTCCTGTCCTTCTCACTCTGGACCAATGTGTCACGAAATATTTTCCCAAACAGGGAAGAACCATCATAAGGGGCATTAAGAAAAGACATCTTGAAGGGTTCCGTGAATTGACACAAATGGAGCCAGGCATAACGGCTCATGGCAACTCCATGTAGTTCAGCACCCTTATAGTAAAGGTTGCTGAAGCAGACACCCACTTCATGAGACTGTCCATGGTCCTCGACTCCCGGTCAGGAGGATGGGCCGTAGAGCTCTCCTGCACAAGATCTTTTTTGGTGGTGGTGACCACCATCATGGCATCCACAGGGGACCCATTGGTCCAGCTAGTCCTGTCTGATGGTGGGCTTAGCATTTTATTGGGACGTCTGGGAATAGGCTTCACTGTGTCCGGCTTATTCCATGCCAAATATGTAATGAGGCCCACAAGTGGATCCGCAGTAGGGGACACCCAGGAAGTAGATGGGCCTGTGCCAAATGCCTCTAGGAAGACTGACTCATCCGAGGTTGTTTTTTTGGGTGGAATACCCTCCCCTCTGGAATACCCTCCCCTCTGGTGAAGGAGTTCCATGATGTCTCCAAAGGAGATATCCTCGGGGGGAACCTTCCCCTTCCACCAAGTCAGTTTCTTCAGTGAAGGACTCAGGAGAGGAATCCAGGTGCCTCAGTTTTGCACGTTCCTTTGTGAGGAACCTCCTCAGTTGGACACTCTGGGAAGAGCTCGCAAACCTCTTGCTGCTCCCGTGGGGGGCTTCCTGAGGCAAACTCTGTACAGGCTGCCCCTGAGATGATATTAAGGTTGGGGCCATACCCAAAGCAGAGGGAGTCGAGGCAGAGTCAGAGGACGAGATAGTCAGGGGTCTCGAAGAGCTCAAGAGAACCCTCTCCACGTTGAGGGGCAATGGAGAACGGACATCCTGAGAGGTGGCAAAGGGAGTCGTTCCCATCGGACCAGACGGTGGAGTCGGAGTAGAGACCACTCTGGCCGATACGCCAAGGGGGTGGCTGCGCTTTGACAAGCCCAGGGCAGACAGCACCCCCTCGGATCTGATGCTGAGGCTACGGTTCCGAGAGCACCGATGCACTCAAGGCAACGGCCGGTGTCGAGGTACAAGGTACCAATGGCCCCGACTCCAAGAGTCCTCTGATCCAAAGACTCCAAAACCGACGGTCGGAGAAAGAGTTACAGGGGTGAAGAAAGGCTGAGAGCTCCCCGCTCTGGAGGGAGAGGGGGCTGGCAACACTCCCATTTGGATCTGGGTGTGGATAAACTTCTGCATCATCCTGTCCATCTCTGCCTCACTAAGGCTACTGGTGGAGTGAGAGGAGGAAGCTACCGACACCGGCCGGGAGTGCCTATGAGGGGAAACTCTGAACGGTGGACTAGATGCCTCTGGCTCCGCAGAGAACCTGTGCGATCTGAGCCAAACAGTACTAGGCCTAGGAGGGATCTTGGATTTTGCAGGAGGCCCCACCGGGGCCTAGCGGTCCGGAGACCGCTTCTTGGGTCTGTCCTTTCGGTGCTTCTCTCCTTCCCCAAACCTCATGGTGGGAGTTTGAGTCCCAGTGGCCTGGGGGGGGTGGGGTGGGGGGGATGAGTATCCGAGGAAGTAGAAGCAGTAGTAGTGGCCGTGGTTACGGGGATGGCCGTCCCTGATGAGGGAAGCAAACACTTCATCACTAGTTTAGCCCTCCTGTCTTTAAGGGACCGGGTGTTGAAGCCCGCACAAATAGGACAGGAGGTAAGCAAATGGGCTGCGCCCAAACACACTACACATAGTGTGGGGCCATCGGCTGGGGAGAGCTTATATCCACACTCTGTGCACTTCCTAAACACTGGCTTGGGGGTCTCAGCCATAATAGAAGACAAGCACCCACAGGCACTCACACACACACGCACTCACAAGGAGGGAAAGGCCAAGGGAGAAGGAACTACAACAAAAACTTTTAACATTTTTTTTTTTTTTACACAACAACCGATGGCAGCACAGGTAGTGGAGGTTTACGGGAGAGGATAAGAAACAACTACACTAACCCTGACAATGAAAAACCAACTTACACAAGAAAAGACGCTAGGAGCTCTGCGACCACGATGAGTAGCTTTTCAGTAGCAAATGAGATCTGAGGGAAGGAAGGAGACAGTGGGCATTATGGGTAAGGGGAGGAGCTTGGAGCTCGGATCAGATACTAGTGATGTGGCCATCTCAGATCCGATTCAGATCCACCGATTCAGATCCACAGACCCACAGGTTGAAGATCAAATGAAGTCAACTACTTCAGGTCTTCAACTGATTACAAGTTATTTAGTTGTGAATACTGTGTTCTATAATTTAAAGACCATGCACCTTCACCATACAGTCCTAAGAGAAAGAGAGGTAGGGCAGGTTGTCATCAACACAACAATGGTATGCCAGGCCTCTACATCTAATCAGATCCCCTAAAATAGACCATCCTACAGCTATGGTCAGATACAAAAAATAAACCACTCGAGAACTGTACATGTAAATACAACAGACTGAGAACTGCTTGATCAGAATACAATGAAAGGGGTGTCAAATGCCACATAGGAGTCCAGCAGGACTAAAACCAAGAAACAGTGCTGATTTCAGGATACCACAAGATCATTAACTACTAAAATAAGGGGAGTCTCAATACTATAAGTAAGACTGAAACTCAAACTAACATGGATCCGTGAGGCTCATTAGCTGTGAAATATTATACTCAAAGAGTGCATACAAAATTTTCTGAATAACCTTTCCAAGAAATAGAAGGTTAGAGACTGGGTGAAGCAGTCAAAAATATTAGGATCCAAACAGAGCTTCATGAGGAATGGGGTGACAAGGGCCTCTTCCAACACCAATGGAAAAAACTCTGTCTTCAGTGAGGATGTCATTACTTGATAAACTGCTGGACCCAGTACATACAGCTTGGCCTGAAACAGCATCGAAGGACATGGGTCCAAGCCACATGTTGTAAAGTGCTATCAGAAATCACAGTTAAGAGATTGTTGTAACTGGGAACAGAGAAGACAGTGTAAGTGGTAGAACAAACCTTACCCGTGACTACAGCAGTTCCCAATGAATCTGGAGTGGGAACATCAGATCTGATAGAGGCAATCTCGCCAGAGAAAAACTAGGCTGCCATCTCACATTAGTGAGACAATAAAGCTCAAAGACTAGCAAGGCACACTAGTTTGTATATCCTTATCCACTACTCGGAAGAGAAAGCCTGATCATTTTTGCTGCTGGTGAGAAATTTCAGGCCAGGTAACTTGCATTTTTACATTAAATCAGAGCCGGGTACATCTCAAAGTTTGACTCAAGTCTATCACTCACAAAGGCACTCACTGTCAGTGATGCTCCAGCCATTGTTCTTCTTACTGAAAACAGCAGAGCTCCAGATCAAACCATGGTTCACACGTCTTTCAAGCAACAAGTATACCAGAATTTGTTACAGTTCTACCCGGGCATCAAGAGAGCAGTCACACTGAAGGTGTTTAAATAATAAAAAAAAAAAAGTCAGAAGTGATATGGCTAACAGAAATGGACTATCTGTTCAAGACCTGGGGGGAGTGAAATACGATAACTCTAGGATAAAACACTTAAGGAACCGGTTAGACCAACAGACCTGATCTATCACCAAGTTAAAGGTCCTCAAATCCGACATGAAGATAAAGTCCAACATATACCTAAATGTATGCATTGCAGAGGTAATGACTTTAGCAATCTCAACACATTTGATGATAATGTTCTTCTTTCGGCTTTTCCCGGTTAGGGGTCGTCACAGCGTATCTTTGGTCTGCTAATGATTCGCAGCAGATTTTTACGGTGCTGAGGTGCCAGCTCGACAGCCAACCTTCAACGAAGGCATGCCCTACACGTCTTTCGACCGAGGGGAGGACATGCAGATTCCACACAGAAGGCACTCCAGCCGAGAATCAAATGGGAGAACCTCTTGCTGAGGCGGCATCGCTACCGCTGCACCACCGCGGCTACTCAACACATTTGATAATGCAACTAAATAATCTGGCAAGAACCATCAACTCATCATTGATCCAGACAATAAGGGTCACCAAAAACAATAAAGTGCTGATGTCAAATCACCAAGTCAATGAGAAAATCACTAAACTCTTAAGTATGCCCTAGTTTAACCCAGTAGAAGAAAATGAAAAACCTACATTTTGCTCCTGTAGCAGAACATGTCATTCTAGCAGCAACCTATGTCAACTGTAACCTAGAGCTTTAACAAACAGCAACTCAGCCCTCATCATACCTCACCTAGGGCACTGAACAACAGAGTAGCCCTTGCCCCTCTGAAGTTCAAAGGGAACAAGCAGATAAAATGCACTCAAAACAAGCTCACTTTGTAACTCAGAAATAAGCATTCACAAAAACTGATTACCTGCAAGAAGATGGAAAGCATGGTGGGTAACAAATGTGAAATAAGACAGTCAGACTGTATGACTAGGACCACCATTCACATAATAATGCCTCATAAACAACATGTGACATTGGTCACACACTGACAAAGTGTAAGAGGCAAACAAGATTTCATCACTAAGAAAAGGAAATTAAGAAGAAACCAGGAAAGTAAACAAAAGGAAAGAAAAAAGGAAATCAATATTAATAAAAACATGCAACCCACAGACTAGACCTGGGAGGATGGGGTATAGGGAAACCAAAAAGAATTATGAAATGCTAATAGTTAAATAATAATAAAAAATATTCTTCTCCCCATACTCTGGAATAGACTGCCCATACATGTCAAGCAGAGTGCCTCCTTGGTCCTCTTCAAAAGGAACCTTGATGATTGGATGGGAGATAGGAAATTCACCCCGGGGATCATGTCAGTTGCCCTGCTAGACAGGGGTCCAGGGAAGTAAATATTGTGGGAAGAAATATCCAGGGAATTGTTATGGCTAGGCCAACCTATGAACCTATAAAAATATGAATATACATAATAAAATACTGAAGTCATACATGTAAAACAGAAGGATGAATAGAATTCCAACAGTGAAAATCAACCTCATAAAAAACTGTATTTAAGTGAGCCAAGAAAAATCAGACAATACAAATTAACAGACATAAAACCTAAACAGCAGTGTCCTTTCAAGGGGAACGGCAAAAAGTGTGGCAAATACTTTTTCCAACACCTTAATTGAATTATCACTTAAGACATAGACTAACATACATTTATATAAAAGACAACAAAACCATGTTAACATGTTCTCACTTACAAACATTATAGATCACATTCATGGCTTTTATACAATCATCAGTCCAACATTACATAAGTTACTCAGTTTCCTGTCTACCTCTATATACTTTGCTCCTAAAGATCCCACGTTCTTTTACCTCTGTTACAATATTCTCTACTTCAAGTACAGTTGGTTTAGACTTTGATTTCCATTTATATCAACTGCTTTTGACAGCCACCAGAATTAAACTAGTCAAGGCTTTACCATGTCTAGACAATTTAGATCCTGTATTCCAGCTCAAAAAATAATTTCCTTAGTTACATCCATTTACTTACCCAATATTTCTGACTGAGCACTCTGCAGGGAATTTTTAAAGTCCGTCAGCTCATTACACTCACAAAACATAGGTTCCCAGTTACCACTTTCCTCCCAATTACACCTCCAGCACTTGGCACTTGTCACCTACCTGAGGTATAAATACAGTAAACTCTCAGGTAACTGGCATCCATGAGGACTGGTAGATGCCGGATAACTGTAGTTTGATTGTTTGCGAGTTACTATTAAAAATAGGCCTGACTAATACTGTACTTTATATTATTTGTTTGGTTTGACTTGTTCTTAGGTTGGGGAGAGAGGGAATTTATTCCTATCTTCATTTTAAAACTCTAAAAATGTAAGGTATGTTTCTGGAGGGAGACAGAAAAGTACAACACATGAAAATTGTACTGCATTTCCTCGATTTTTTTCTGGTTGCTTGTTAACTGAGAGTTTACTGTACCTATACAAACACTGCCAAACAAAAATCTAAAATCTTCTAGATTTTTTTGCATATTTGGGAGCCATGCATATGTTCTCCCATCATTTCCTAGTGAATTGCTTACCCAAACTCTCTTCCCAATCAAATGTATTACAATATTACAAATAAAGAATTTGTGTATGGGCAGTTCAAGGATGAAATCTCAAAAAAGCAACAAACTGTGAAGCACAGTAGGAACTCTAAAATCAAATTCCAATTAAAAACAATTTAGTAAACCAGGAAATGACAATGTAGACCAATAAAACAATGAAAAGCAATGCAGTACTGATCCAGTAAAATAAAACTACAATTAAACAACAATCCTGAATTAAATAAAAGAGCAGTAAATCAGCAGAAACTGAACACAGGACTAAGAAGCAATTGTCTAGATCAGGTGAAAACACCAGCAACAAACCAGGAAACCAATGCTGCAGCACAAGAAAATTAAGCAAACATCTTGAAAAAATGCCTTGGATAATACTAGATGGCAACTGCAACATTAGACAAACTGGGAATGACACCAAACAATGAATGGTGAATACTGGACTAGTCCCATTAAAAAAAAAAAAATGAATGATCAATATTAAAGAGAATGAATACTAGGAAGACAGACAAAAACTGTTGAAAATCCAAGAAATGGCTCAATGAAGCACCAGAAGTCCTGAAAGGTGATGAATGATTGTGTAAGTTGAACTTACCACAACAGCAGATATTTGAATGATCACCGATGCAGTAGCCTTAGCTATATAGGGTTATATTCTGCCAAGGATTTAACCGTCGGCCAAGCTTCCAAAACTTTGGGACACGTTCCATGCACCTAAACTGTCAAGCAGCTCAAGCTCAGCTGACCTGAAAAGACAAGTTTAGAAGCAAAGCCATCAGAGCTTTCCTGCCAGCAGAGAGGAAGCGGCTGAGCCCTGAAAGGAAAATGCTAGGAACAACAAAAAATAAATGTCTACTCCCTGGCATAAAAAACACAGCAAAAAAGAAGGGGGATGCAGGGGGGAGTGACTACTGTAGCTGTGTTCATTTAAACATCTACTGTTATGGTGAGCGCAGCTTAGACAAATGTACTGTGTTCATCACATGGATCACTGCTACACGAGTCTTAGCTATATGGGTAGGTTACCTTAGCTAACAACATAACAGGTGGAAGAAGAGTCCAGGAGCACCTGGAGAATGGTCCTAGCAAAGCTTTTCTGGACCTAGAGATGGAATAAAGGTTATAGTGTTTTATAAATATACACAGAACGAAGTAGCAGCTTCTAGAATACTTCCAGAATCCATCTGTTTCCAAAAAGCCAAGGACCTGGTAAAGTGGGCCTTAACCCTGCCTAGAATAGTTTTGTTATTATGAGTATAACAAAAGGAAATAGCCTTAAGACAACCATTTTGAAATGGTCTGTATTGACACAGGTTGTCCTTTCTTACCTTCACAAGAAGTGAACAATTGATCCGAGGATCTGAAAAATTTAGTTCCATTAAGACAGTACCCAAGTTCTCTGTGGACATCCAAGGTATAGAGTTATACTTTCTATCCTCATTTTTAGGTTCAGGAAAGAAAACCGGGAGATAGTTTGACAAACAAACATGGATACCACTTTAGGTATAAACGAAGGATTATTTCTCGAAGAAACCCTGTCCCTATGGAAAATGAGACAGGGATGACTCACCATAAGGACTTGCAACTTAAATACCCTTCTTGCAGAGGTTACAGCAATCAGTAACATTGTCGTCCATGTTAAGAGCCTCAAGTCAACCTGATTAGCTGGTTGAAACGGAGCAAGTGTAGATTTTCTAAATCAAAATTTAGACCTCAAGGAGGGGCCATCTGTTTTCTTGGAGGCCTCTTATACAAAACCCCTTTCAAGAACATTTTGACAGGAGACTGGAATGACAGAGGAGGGCTCATGGGCAGACATGCTGAAATGGCTAATAAATGAATCTTGACAGATGAATGAGAAAGAACATAGGATAGTAACTCACACAAATATTGTAAAACCAGAGATCAGCTAGGCCTAAATGGGTGCTGGTTATGTTACTGACAACAATTAGAAAACCTTTTCCATTTGCTAATATATGATTTTCTAGTAGCAGGCTTTCTTGCCTCCATTAGTACCTGCTGCACATCCTCAGTAAAGACGTGTCTAAAAGGAAATAAAACCCCATCATCCAGGCAGTCACCTGAAGGTGACTGATGCTGGCTTCTATCAAACAAGCTTGTTCATGTGAGTAGGTCCAGTCTGTGAAGAAGCTTGTGCTAATTTCCCCTAACCATTTCCATAAGAAGGGAGAACCACAGTGGCCTGGGCACAACTGAGTCGCAATTATGATCTTGAGGGATTCCTTCCGAATCTTCAGAAGTACGCTGGATGTGAATGGAAAGGGTGAAAAAGCATGCAGTAACATTCCTGTCCAAGGAAATGAAAAGGCACCCTTCTTCTAGGCCTTCTTGCATGGAGTCCTAGAACAGAATCTTGCCAGTTGATTATTCAGAGAGGAGACAAACAGGTCTACTTCAGGAACTACCCACAGATGGATCAAATCTTGGAAGAACCCCTGATCTGGTTTCTATTTATGAGGGTCTGCCCTGGACCTGCTCAGCTTGTCTGCCACACAGTTTTGTTCTGACGGAATGTAGTATGCCTGTAGAGTGAGAATGTCATGTTAAGTTAAATCCTAAGCTAACATGGCTAGTCTGCAAAGGGGATATGAGCTGATTTCTCCCTTGCTTGCTGATGGTATCACATGACTGTGGTATTGTCGGTAACCACTTCAAGAGGTCTTGGGTGTCAGATGCTTCAGAGAGTCGAGTGCTTTGGTCAGGACAAGCATCTCCTTGATATTTATGTGCTTGCATCTGTCTTTGGTGTCCAACACCCCTTGCACTTTTACCCCTCTAAAAACTGCTCCCCAAACAAAAATCTGATGCATCTGTGGTGACTGCTTTAGAGCAGGGAAGGAGAGGGGGGGGGGGGGGAGTGATTTACGGACATATGTTGCCTCCACCAAAAGATTTATCTTCTGACTAACCCCCAGCACTGGGATTCGAAAAGATAAAGGGTGTTGATGCTGGGATTAAAGAGATTTCAGGCACCACTATTGTGTATCTTTCTCACATGGAGTCTTGCCAGGGATATCATGAGAATCACAGGTGCCTCGCAGTGACTAGAGTCTGAGTGGATAACATTAAAAATACATCTAAAGAAGGATCTATTTTTTTTCATTGGAAGAAAAGCTCTTTGAATAGAGTTGTCTAGTTGACATCTCAGGAACACAATCCTGCGTGAGAGTCGAGAAAGGCTTTTGAATGCTCTCTTGGAATCCAAGCTTACGTAAGGCATCTCTCACCCAAGACAGAGATTCCGGACACTTTGAAAAAGACTCTGCAAAGATGAGCAAAATGTCAAAAATGGAAAAACGTGGATAAATGTGGATAACCAGTAGTCTGCAATGAGCTATAACTGGAGCTAGACACTTAGTGAACAATCTGGGTGCAGTGGATAGTCCAAAGGGTGAGCCAGAGAACCAATAATGTGATCCGAACACGCAACACCTTAAGAAACATTGAAATGAATAGGGATATGATAAGCATCTTTTAAGTCTAGTGTTACCAGAAACTTGAAAGAGGAAGTAGTGGTAACAGGTTGTGAAGTGATAACATTTTGAATTTAAGCATTACAAACAGATTGAGGAAAAGTAAATTCTTTCCCACAAAGAACATCCTTGAATGGTGGAAAAAAAGTCTGAGCTGGAGTATGAAGAATGACCCCATGGAAAGGAGGAATTTCCTCCCACTGTGATTTGTAACTTTGATGAATGACAAAGAACCCATTTGTCCAAAACAATCTGTTGCCAAATCATGATTCAGTCTTTCTGGAAGAATAGTCAGACTTGTTGGACAGTCCTTGACTTTTGGGAGGTTCGAGATTTCTTTTTTGGAACCCCCTTGCCATTTCTTCTTAAATGTCTGTTCACCTGTACTTTGTTGAGACTATTAATTCAGCTTCTGTTTCCCAAAATTAGAGAAGAATATAAAAAAATCCCTGACAACTTGAAAAAGGCGGTCTGAAAAATCTTAAATATCCCCTGATAAATTTGCCCCTTTAATCACACTTTCATAACCTCTGCAGAAGGACTAAACACTAAATCTCTATCCAAGGGAGGACTTAAAATCTAACTTTAATCATTTGGGAGGTTCTGAGAATGTAGACGTGCAAACCTCCTCAAAACAGTACTAGTGGCCCTAGCCCAGGAAGAAGTATTAAGAGAGTCATAAACACACTGCAAACAATGAGTGGTGACCTGTGCAACAGAAAAAACTAAGTTATTTAAAGCAGATGTTTTCCTCACAAGAAAGTGCAAATAAAATATTCCTCATACTTTCACAATTTGTCAGAACAAACTAACATATGAACCTGACAATTCAAAATTCTGAAACTCAAAGATAGTATACACTTCTTCCCATACCTATCAATAATTTTACCATACTTACCAGAAAGAATATGGGACTGGAATTAACTAAGTGCTTAGCAGCAGAAGGATCAATTAAAGCAATAGCCGCTGGGTCAGCTTTGGGAATAATATGTAAAAATTTAAAAGGCTGAGGAACTTCAAACATCTTATCTGCCTTTTTAGGGGCAGCTGACTATCAGGAAAACTGCACGCAGTAACATCCTCTAAAGCTGACAGAACAGGAGGAATAGGTGTAAGTTCTGGAAAATCCTTGTGTAACAACTCACAGTGTACTTTCTGAGGGACTGAAAAACCTTGGTGTTTTCCCACTGAGAACACTGGCACATTCTAGCAAGAGTCTCAGAGAAAGAGAACCCCCCACAGGGAGAATCAGAAACGGAGCTCTCCTCTAAATCTGAATCAGAAATCTGAGGAAAGTGCACTGTATAATCTGTATCCATCCCTGCATCTTCCTGTTCAGATTCAGAATCTTGAATTTCTTCAGGAAAACAGGAATCACTCCTTTTACCAGAAACTACTTTACAAGAATGATCAGAAGAATGAATTAAACTCT